>NW_028248180.1:0-39841 GCF_964263255.1 Lissotriton vulgaris
CCCCCCATTACGTCATGCTTCAGAAATGTGGAAAATGGTCCGTTTTCAAATGTTTTATTTTTGAACGTCAGTTCACATTTGTAGGTGGATCATCAGTGTTAGAGCTAAAATTAGCATGTTTAAAGTGATTTTCATGCTTCCAGGGGCCCAAAACACAAGATTTATGGAATGGTTAAAAGTGCATGAAAATGGCCAATTTACTCACTCTGAGTTCTCAAAAAGGGTTTCTTCACCCCGGGAAGTTAATTAAATACCATTTGGAGGCATTTAAATGTTCGAGCAAAAACGGCTGATTTTCGACAAAAGAGATAACACCCCCCCATTACGTCATGCTTCAGAAATGTGGAAAATGGTCCGTTTTCAAATGTTTTATTTTTGAACGTCAGTTCACATTTGTAGGTGGATCATCAGTGTTAGAGCTAAAATTAGCATGTTTAAAGTGATTTTCATGCTTCCAGGGGCTCGGGAAGTTAATTAAATACCATTTGGAGGCATTTAATGTTCGAGCAAAAAACGGCTGATTTTCGACAAAAGAGATAACACCCCCCCATTACGTCATGCTTCAGAAATGTGGAAAATGGTCCGTTTTCAAATGTTTTATTTTTGAACGTCAGTTCACATTTGTAGGTGGATCATCAGTGTTAGAGCTAAAATTAGCATGTTTAAAGTGATTTTCATGCTTCCAGGGGCTCGGGAAGTTAATTAAATACCATTTGGAGGCATTTAATGTTCGAGCAAAAACGGCTGATTTTCGACAAAAGAGATAACACCCCCCCATTACGTCATGCTTCAGAAATGTGGAAAATGGTCCGTTTTCAAATGTTTTATTTTTGAACGTCAGTTCACATTTGTAGGTGGATCATCAGTGTTAGAGCTAAAATTAGCATGTTTAAAGTGATTTTCATGCTTCCAGGGGCCCAAAACACAAGATTTATGGAATGGTTAAAAGTGCATGAAAATGGCCAATTTACTCACTCTGAGTTCTCAAAAAGGGTTTCTTCACCCCGGGAAGTTAATTAAATACCATTTGGAGGCATTTAATGTTCGAGCAAAAACGGCTGATTTTCGACAAAAAAGATAACACCCCCCCATTACGTCATGCTTCAGAAATGTGGAAAATGGTCCGTTTTCAAATGTTTTATTTTTGAACGTCAGTTCACATTTGTAGGTGGATCATCAGTGTTAGAGCTAAAATTAGCATGTTTAAAGTGATTTTCATGCTTCCAGGGGCTCGGGAAGTTAATTAAATACCATTTGGAGGCATTTAATGTTCGAGCAAAAACGGCTGATTTTCGACAAAAGAGATAACACCCCCCCATTACGTCATGCTTCAGAAATGTGGAAAATGGTCCGTTTTCAAATGTTTTATTTTTGAACGTCAGTTCACATTTGTAGGTGGATCATCAGTGTTAGAGCTAAAATTAGCATGTTTAAAGTGATTTTCATGCTTCCAGGGGCTCGGGAAGTTAATTAAATACCATTTGGAGGCATTTAATGTTCGAGCAAAAACGGCTGATTTTCGACAAAAGAGATAACACCCCCCCATTACGTCATGCTTCAGAAATGTGGAAAATGGTCCGTTTTCAAATGTTTTATTTTTGAACGTCAGTTCACATTTGTAGGTGGATCATCAGTGTTAGAGCTAAAATTAGCATGTTTAAAGTGATTTTCATGCTTCCAGGGGCTCGGGAAGTTAATTAAATACCATTTGGAGGCATTTAATGTTCGAGCAAAAACGGCTGATTTTCGACAAAAGAGATAACACCCCTCCATTACGTCATGCTTCAGAAATGTGGAAAATGGTCCGTTTTCAAATGTTTTATTTTTGAACGTCAGTTCACATTTGTAGGTGGATCATCAGTGTTAGAGCTAAAATTAGCATGTTTAAAGTGATTTTCATGCTTCCAGGGGCTCGGGAAGTTAATTAAATACCATTTGGAGGCATTTAATGTTCGAGCAAAAACGGCTGATTTTCGACAAAAGAGATTACACCCCCCCATTACGTCATGCTTCAGAAATGTGGAAAATGGTCCGTTTTCAAATGTTTTATTTTTGAACGTCAGTTCACATTTGTAGGTGGATCATCAGTGTTAGAGCTAAAATTAGCATGTTTAAAGTGATTTTCATGCTTCCAGGGGCCCAAAACACAAGATTTATGGAATGGTTAAAAGTGCATGAAAATGGCCAATTTACTCACTCTGAGTTCTCAAAAAGGGTTTCTTCACCCCGGGAAGTTAATTAAATACCATTTGGAGGCATTTAATGTTCGAGCAAAAACGGCTGATTTTCGACAAAAGAGATAACACCCCCCCATTACGTCATGCTTCAGAAATGTGGAAAATGGTCCGTTTTCAAATGTTTTATTTTTGAACGTCAGTTCACATTTGTAGGTGGATCATCAGTGTTAGAGCTAAAATTAGCATGTTTAAAGTGATTTTCATGCTTCCAGGGGCTCGGGAAGTTAATTAAATACCATTTGGAGGCATTTAATGTTCGAGCAAAAACGGCTGATTTTCGACAAAAGAGATAACACCCCCCCATTACGTCATGCTTCAGAAATGTGGAAAATGGTCCGTTTTCAAATGTTTTATTTTTGAACGTCAGTTCACATTTGTAGGTGGATCATCAGTGTTAGAGCTAAAATTAGCATGTTTAAAGTGATTTTCATGCTTCCAGGGGCTCGGGAAGTTAATTAAATACCATTTGGAGGCATTTAATGTTCGAGCAAAAACGGCTGATTTTCGACAAAAGAGATAACACCCCCCCATTACGTCATGCTTCAGAAATGTGGAAAATGGTCCGTTTTCAAATGTTTTATTTTTGAACGTCAGTTCACATTTGTAGGTGGATCATCAGTGTTAGAGCTAAAATTAGCATGTTTAAAGTGATTTTCATGCTTCCAGGGGCTCGGGAAGTTAATTAAATACCATTTGGAGGCATTTAATGTTCGAGCAAAAACGGCTGATTTTCGACAAAAGAGATAACACCCCTCCATTACGTCATGCTTCAGAAATGTGGAAAATGGTCCGTTTTCAAATGTTTTATTTTTGAACGTCAGTTCACATTTGTAGGTGGATCATCAGTGTTAGAGCTAAAATTAGCATGTTTAAAGTGATTTTCATGCTTCCAGGGGCTCGGGAAGTTAATTAAATACCATTTGGAGGCATTTAATGTTCGAGCAAAAACGGCTGATTTTCGACAAAAGAGATTACACCCCCCCATTACGTCATGCTTCAGAAATGTGGAAAATGGTCCGTTTTCAAATGTTTTATTTTTGAACGTCAGTTCACATTTGTAGGTGGATCATCAGTGTTAGAGCTAAAATTAGCATGTTTAAAGTGATTTTCATGCTTCCAGGGGCCCAAAACACAAGATTTATGGAATGGTTAAAAGTGCATGAAAATGGCCAATTTACTCACTCTGAGTTCTCAAAAAGGGTTTCTTCACCCCGGGAAGTTAATTAAATACCATTTGGAGGCATTTAATGTTCGAGCAAAAACGGCTGATTTTCGACAAAAGAGATAACACCCCCCCATTACGTCATGCTTCAGAAATGTGGAAAATGGTCCGTTTTCAAATGTTTTATTTTTGAACGTCAGTTCACATTTGTAGGTGGATCATCAGTGTTAGAGCTAAAATTAGCATGTTTAAAGTGATTTTCATGCTTCCAGGGGCTCGGGAAGTTAATTAAATACCATTTGGAGGCATTTAATGTTCGAGCAAAAACAGCTGATTTTCGACAAAAGAGATAACACCCCCCCATTACGTCATGCTTCAGAAATGTGGAAAATGGTCCGTTTTCAAATGTTTTATTTTTGAACGTCAGTTCACATTTGTAGGTGGATCATCAGTGTTAGAGCTAAAATTAGCATGTTTAAAGTGATTTTCATGCTTCCAGGGGCTCGGGAAGTTAATTAAATACCATTTGGAGGCATTTAATGTTCGAGCAAAAACGGCTGATTTTCGACAAAAGAGATAACACCCCCCCATTACGTCATGCTTCAGAAATGTGGAAAATGGTCCGTTTTCAAATGTTTTATTTTTGAACGTCAGTTCACATTTGTAGGTGGATCATCAGTGTTAGAGCTAAAATTAGCATGTTTAAAGTGATTTTCATGCTTCCAGGGGCTCGGGAAGTTAATTAAATACCATTTGGAGGCATTTAATGTTCGAGCAAAAACGGCTGATTTTCGACAAAAGAGATAACACCCCCCCATTACGTCATGCTTCAGAAATGTGGAAAATGGTCCGTTTTCAAATGTTTTATTTTTG
This sequence comes from Lissotriton vulgaris, assembly GCF_964263255.1. Lineage (NCBI taxonomy): Eukaryota > Metazoa > Chordata > Amphibia > Caudata > Salamandridae > Lissotriton > Lissotriton vulgaris. The sequence continues at coordinate 4,273 of NW_028248180.1, forward strand.
AACGTCAGTTCACATTTGTAGGTGGATCATCAGTGTTAGAGCTAAAATTAGCATGTTTAAAGTGATTTTCATGCTTCCAGGGGCTCGGGAAGTTAATTAAATACCATTTGGAGGCATTTAATGTTCGAGCAAAAACGGCTGATTTTCGACAAAAGAGATAACACCCCCCCATTACGTCATGCTTCAGAAATGTGGAAAATGGTCCGTTTTCAAATGTTTTATTTTTGAACGTCAGTTCACATTTGTAGGTGGATCATCAGTGTTAGAGCTAAAATTAGCATGTTTAAAGTGATTTTCATGCTTCCAGGGGCTCGGGAAGTTAATTAAATACCATTTGGAGGCATTTAATGTTCGAGCAAAAACGGCTGATTTTCGACAAAAGAGATAACACCCCCCCATTACGTCATGCTTCAGAAATGTGGAAAATGGTCAGTTTTCAAATGTTTTATTTTTGAACGTCAGTTCACATTTGTAGGTGGATCATCAGTGTTAGAGCTAAAATTAGCATGTTTAAAGTGATTTTCATGCTTCCAGGGGCCCAAAACACAAGATTTATGGAATGGTTAAAAGTGCATGAAAATGGCCAATTTACTCACTCTGAGTTCTCAAAAAGGGTTTCTTCACCCCGGGAAGTTAATTAAATACCATTTGGAGGCATTTAATGTTCGAGCAAAAACGGCTGATTTTCGACAAAAGAGATAACACCCCCCCATTACGTCATGCTTCAGAAATGTGGAAAATGGTCCGTTTTCAAATGTTTTATTTTTGAACGTCAGTTCACATTTGTAGGTGGATCATCAGTGTTAGAGCTAAAATTAGCATGTTTAAAGTGATTTTCATGCTTCCAGGGGCTCGGGAAGTTAATTAAATACCATTTGGAGGCATTTAATGTTCGAGCAAAAACGGCTGATTTTCGACAAAAGAGATAACACCCCCCCATTACGTCATGCTTCAGAAATGTGGAAAATGGTCCGTTTTCAAATGTTTTATTTTTGAACGTCAGTTCACATTTGTAGGTGGATCATCAGTGTTAGAGCTAAAATTAGCATGTTTAAAGTGATTTTCATGCTTCCAGGGGCTCGGGAAGTTAATTAAATACCATTTGGAGGCATTTAATGTTCGAGCAAAAACGGCTGATTTTCGACAAAAGAGATAACACCCCCCCATTACGTCATGCTTCAGAAATGTGGAAAATGGTCCGTTTTCAAATGTTTTATTTTTGAACGTCAGTTCACATTTGTAGGTGGATCATCAGTGTTAGAGCTAAAATTAGCATGTTTAAAGTGATTTTCATGCTTCCAGGGGCTCGGGAAGTTAATTAAATACCATTTGGAGGCATTTAATGTTCGAGCAAAAACGGCTGATTTTCGACAAAAGAGATAACACCCCCCCATTACGTCATGCTTCAGAAATGTGGAAAATGGTCCGTTTTCAAATGTTTTATTTTTGAACGTCAGTTCACATTTGTAGGTGGATCATCAGTGTTAGAGCTAAAATTAGCATGTTTAAAGTGATTTTCATGCTTCCAGGGGCTCGGGAAGTTAATTAAATACCATTTGGAGGCATTTAATGTTCGAGCAAAAACGGCTGATTTTCGACAAAAGAGATAACACCCCCCCATTACGTCATGCTTCAGAAATGTGGAAAATGGTCCGTTTTCAAATGTTTTATTTTTGAACGTCAGTTCACATTTGTAGGTGGATCATCAGTGTTAGAGCTAAAATTAGCATGTTTAAAGTGATTTTCATGCTTCCAGGGGCTCGGGAAGTTAATTAAATACCATTTGGAGGCATTTAATGTTCGAGCAAAAACGGCTGATTTTCGACAAAAGAGATAACACCCCCCCATTACGTCATGCTTCAGAAATGTGGAAAATGGTCCGTTTTCAAATGTTTTATTTTTGAACGTCAGTTCACATTTGTAGGTGGATCATCAGTGTTAGAGCTAAAATTAGCATGTTTAAAGTGATTTTCATGCTTCCAGGGGCTCGGGAAGTTAATTAAATACCATTTGGAGGCATTTAATGTTCGAGCAAAAACGGCAGATTTTCGACAAAAGAGATAACACCCCCCCATTACGTCATGCTTCAGAAATGTGGAAAATGGTCCGTTTTCAAATGTTTTATTTTTGAACGTCAGTTCACATTTGTAGGTGGATCATCAGTGTTAGAGCTAAAATTAGCATGTTTAAAGTGATTTTCATGCTTCCAGGGGCTCGGGAAGTTAATTAAATACCATTTGGAGGCATTTAATGTTCGAGCAAAAACGGCTGATTTTCGACAAAAGAGATAACACCCCCCCATTACGTCATGCTTCAGAAATGTGGAAAATGGTCCGTTTTCAAATGTTTTATTTTTGAACGTCAGTTCACATTTGTAGGTGGATCATCAGTGTTAGAGCTAAAATTAGCATGTTTAAAGTGATTTTCATGCTTCCAGGGGCTCGGGAAGTTAATTAAATACCATTTGGAGGCATTTAATGTTCGAGCAAAAACGGCTGATTTTCGACAAAAGAGATAACACCCCCCCATTACGTCATGCTTCAGAAATGTGGAAAATGGTCCGTTTTCAAATGTTTTATTTTTGAACGTCAGTTCACATTTGTAGGTGGATCATCAGTGTTAGAGCTAAAATTAGCATGTTTAAAGTGATTTTCATGCTTCCAGGGGCCCAAAACACAAGATTTATGGAATGGTTAAAAGTGCATGAAAATGGCCAATTTACTCACTCTGAGTTCTCAAAAAGGGTTTCTTCACCCCGGGAAGTTAATTAAATACCATTTGGAGGCATTTAATGTTCGAGCAAAAACGGCTGATTTTCGACAAAAGAGATAACACCCCCCCATTACGTCATGCTTCAGAAATGTGGAAAATGGTCCGTTTTCAAATGTTTTATTTTTGAACGTCAGTTCACATTTGTAGGTGGATCATCAGTGTTAGAGCTAAAATTAGCATGTTTAAAGTGATTTTCATGCTTCCAGGGGCTCGGGAAGTTAATTAAATACCATTTGGAGGCATTTAATGTTCGAGCAAAAACGGCTGATTTTCGACAAAAGAGATAACACCCCTCCATTACGTCATGCTTCAGAAATGTGGAAAATGGTCCGTTTTCAAATGTTTTATTTTTGAACGTCAGTTCACATTTGTAGGTGGATCATCAGTGTTAGAGCTAAAATTAGCATGTTTAAAGTGATTTTCATGCTTCCAGGGGCTCGGGAAGTTAATTAAATACTATTTGGAGGCATTTAATGTTCGAGCAAAAACGGCTGATTTTCGACAAAAGAGATAACACCCCCCCATTACGTCATGCTTCAGAAATGTGGAAAATGGTCCGTTTTCAAATGTTTTATTTTTGAACGTCAGTTCACATTTGTAGGTGGATCATCAGTGTTAGAGCTAAAATTAGCATGTTTAAAGTGATTTTCATGCTTCCAGGGGCCCAAAACACAAGATTCATGGAATGGTTAAAAGTGCATGAAAATGGCCAATTTACTCACTCTGAGTTCTCAAAAAGGGTTTCTTCACCCCGGGAAGTTAATTAAATACCATTTGGAGGCATTTAATGTTCGAGCAAAAACGGCTGATTTTCGACAAAAGAGATAACACCCCCCCATTACGTCATGCTTCAGAAATGTGGAAAATGGTCCGTTTTCAAATGTTTTATTTTTGAACGTCAGTTCACATTTGTAGGTGGATCATCAGTGTTAGAGCTAAAATTAGCATGTTTAAAGTGATTTTCATGCTTCCAGGGGCTCGGGAAGTTAATTAAATACCATTTGGAGGCATTTAATGTTCGAGCAAAAACGGCTGATTTTCGACAAAAGAGATAACACCCCCCCATTACGTCATGCTTCAGAAATGTGGAAAATGGTCCGTTTTCAAATGTTTTATTTTTGAACGTCAGTTCACATTTGTAGGTGGATCATCAGTGTTAGAGCTAAAATTAGCATGTTTAAAGTGATTTTCATGCTTCCAGGGGCTCGGGAAGTTAATTAAATACCATTTGGAGGCATTTAATGTTCGAGCAAAAACGGCTGATTTTCGACAAAAGAGATAACACCCCCCCATTACGTCATGCTTCAGAAATGTGGAAAATGGTCCGTTTTCAAATGTTTTATTTTTGAACGTCAGTTCACATTTGTAGGTGGATCATCAGTGTTAGAGCTAAAATTAGCATGTTTAAAGTGATTTTCATGCTTCCAGGGGCTCGGGAAGTTAATTAAATACCATTTGGAGGCATTTAATGTTCGAGCAAAAACGGCTGATTTTCGACAAAAGAGATAACACCCCCCCATTACGTCATGCTTCAGAAATGTGGAAAATGGTCCGTTTTCAAATGTTTTATTTTTGAACGTCAGTTCACATTTGTAGGTGGATCATCAGTGTTAGAGCTAAAATTAGCATGTTTAAAGTGATTTTCATGCTTCCAGGGGCTCGGGAAGTTAATTAAATACCATTTGGAGGCATTTAATGTTCGAGCAAAAACGGCTGATTTTCGACAAAAGAGATAACACCCCCCCATTACGTCATGCTTCAGAAATGTGGAAAATGGTCCGTTTTCAAATGTTTTATTTTTGAACGTCAGTTCACATTTGTAGGTGGATCATCAGTGTTAGAGCTAAAATTAGCATGTTTAAAGTGATTTTCATGCTTCCAGGGGCTCGGGAAGTTAATTAAATACCATTTGGAGGCATTTAATGTTCAAGCAAAAACGGCTGATTTTCGACAAAAGAGATAACACCCCCCCATTACGTCATGCTTCAGAAATGTGGAAAATGGTCCGTTTTCAAATGTTTTATTTTTGAACGTCAGTTCACATTTGTAGGTGGATCATCAGTGTTAGAGCTAAAATTAGCATGTTTAAAGTGATTTTCATGCTTCCAGGGGCTCGGGAAGTTAATTAAATACCATTTGGAGGCATTTAATGTTCGAGCAAAAACGGCTGATTTTCGACAAAAGAGATAACACCCCCCCATTACGTCATGCTTCAGAAATGTGGAAAATGGTCCGTTTTCAAATGTTTTATTTTTGAACGTCAGTTCACATTTGTAGGTGGATCATCAGTGTTAGAGCTAAAATTAGCATGTTTAAAGTGATTTTCATGCTTCCAGGGGCCCAAAACACAAGATTTATGGAATGGTTAAAAGTGCATGAAAATGGCCAATTTACTCACTCTGAGTTCTCAAAAAGGGTTTCTTCACCCCGGGAAGTTAATTAAATACCATTTGGAGGCATTTAATGTTCGAGCAAAAACGGCTGATTTTCGACAAAAGAGATAACACCCCCCCATTACGTCATGCTTCAGAAATGTGGAAAATGGTCCGTTTTCAAATGTTTTATTTTTGAACGTCAGTTCACATTTGTAGGTGGATCATCAGTGTTAGAGCTAAAATTAGCATGTTTAAAGTGATTTTCATGCTTCCAGGGGCTCGGGAAGTTAATTAAATACCATTTGGAGGCATTTAATGTTCGAGCAAAAACGGCTGATTTTCGACAAAAGAGATAACACCCCCCCATTACGTCATGCTTCAGAAATGTGGAAAATGGTCCGTTTTCAAATGTTTTATTTTTGAACGTCAGTTCACATTTGTAGGTGGATCATCAGTGTTAGAGCTAAAATTAGCATGTTTAAAGTGATTTTCATGCTTCCAGGGGCTCGGGAAGTTAATTAAATACCATTTGGAGGCATTTAATGTTCGAGCAAAAACGGCTGATTTTCGACAAAAGAGATAACACCCCCCCATTACGTCATGCTTCAGAAATGTGGAAAATGGTCCGTTTTCAAATGTTTTATTTTTGAACGTCAGTTCACATTTGTAGGTGGATCATCAGTGTTAGAGCTAAAATTAGCATGTTTAAAGTGATTTTCATGCTTCCAGGGGCTCGGGAAGTTAATTAAATACCATTTGGAGGCATTTAATGTTCGAGCAAAAACGGCTGATTTTCGACAAAAGAGATAACACCCCCCCATTACGTCATGCTTCAGAAATGTGGAAAATGGTCCGTTTTCAAATGTTTTATTTTTGAACGTCAGTTCACATTTGTAGGTGGATCATCAGTGTTAGAGCTAAAATTAGCATGTTTAAAGTGATTTTCATGCTTCCAGGGGCTCGGGAAGTTAATTAAATACCATTTGGAGGCATTTAATGTTCGAGCAAAAACGGCTGATTTTCGACAAAAGAGATAACACCCCCCCATTACGTCATGCTTCAGAAATGTGGAAAATGGTCCGTTTTCAAATGTTTTATTTTTGAACGTCAGTTCACATTTGTAGGTGGATCATCAGTGTTAGAGCTAAAATTAGCATGTTTAAAGTGATTTTCATGCTTCCAGGGGCTCGGGAAGTTAATTAAATACCATTTGGAGGCATTTAATGTTCGAGCAAAAACGGCAGATTTTTGACAAAAGAGATAACACCCCCCCATTACGTCATGCTTCAGAAATGTGGAAAATGGTCCGTTTTCAAATGTTTTATTTTTGAACGTCAGTTCACATTTGTAGGTGGATCATCAGTGTTAGAGCTAAAATTAGCATGTTTAAAGTGATTTTCATGCTTCCAGGGGCTCGGGAAGTTAATTAAATACCATTTGGAGGCATTTAATGTTTGAGCAAAAACGGCTGATTTTCGACAAAAGAGATAACACCCCCCCATTACGTCATGCTTCAGAAATGTGGAAAATGGTCCGTTTTCAAATGTTTTATTTTTGAACGTCAGTTCACATTTGTAGGTGGATCATCAGTGTTAGAGCTAAAATTAGCATGTTTAAAGTGATTTTCATGCTTCCAGGGGCTCGGGAAGTTAATTAAATACCATTTGGAGGCATTTAATGTTCGAGCAAAAACGGCTGATTTTCGACAAAAGAGATAACACCCCCCCATTACGTCATGCTTCAGAAATGTGGAAAATGGTCCGTTTTCAAATGTTTTATTTTTGAACGTCAGTTCACATTTGTAGGTGGATCATCAGTGTTAGAGCTAAAATTAGCATGTTTAAAGTGATTTTCATGCTTCCAGGGGCCCAAAACACAAGATTTATGGAATGGTTAAAAGTGCATGAAAATGGCCAATTTACTCACTCTGAGTTCTCAAAAAGGGTTTCTTCACCCCGGGAAGTTAATTAAATACCATTTGGAGGCATTTAATGTTCGAGCAAAAACGGCTGATTTTCGACAAAAGAGATAACACCCCCCCATTACGTCATGCTTCAGAAATGTGGAAAATGGTCCGTTTTCAAATGTTTTATTTTTGAACGTCAGTTCACATTTGTAGGTGGATCATCAGTGTTAGAGCTAAAATTAGCATGTTTAAAGTGATTTTCATGCTTCCAGGGGCTCGGGAAGTTAATTAAATACCATTTGGAGGCATTTAATGTTCGAGCAAAAACGGCTGATTTTCGACAAAAGAGATAACACCCCCCCATTACGTCATGCTTCAGAAATGTGGAAAATGGTCCGTTTTCAAATGTTTTATTTTTGAACGTCAGTTCACATTTGTAGGTGGATCATCAGTGTTAGAGCTAAAATTAGCATGTTTAAAGTGATTTTCATGCTTCCAGGGGCTCGGGAAGTTAATTAAATACCATTTGGAGGCATTTAATGTTCGAGCAAAAACGGCTGATTTTCGACAAAAGAGATAACACCCCCCCATTACGTCATGCTTCAGAAATGTGGAAAATGGTCCGTTTTCAAATGTTTTATTTTTGAACGTCAGTTCACATTTGTAGGTGGATCATCAGTGTTAGAGCTAAAATTAGCATGTTTAAAGTGATTTTCATGCTTCCAGGGGCTCGGGAAGTTAATTAAATACCATTTGGAGGCATTTAATGTTCGAGCAAAAACGGCTGATTTTCGACAAAAGAGATAACACCCCCCCATTACGTCATGCTTCAGAAATGTGGAAAATGGTCCGTTTTCAAATGTTTTATTTTTGAACGTCAGTTCACATTTGTAGGTGGATCATCAGTGTTAGAGCTAAAATTAGCATGTTTAAAGTGATTTTCATGCTTCCAGGGGCCCAAAACACAAGATTTATGGAATGGTTAAAAGTGCATGAAAATGGCCAATTTACTCACTCTGAGTTCTCAAAAAGGGTTTCTTCACCCCGGGAAGTTAATTAAATACCATTTGGAGGCATTTAATGTTCGAGCAAAAACGGCTGATTTTCGACAAAAGAGATAACACCCCCCCATTACGTCATGCTTCAGAAATGTGGAAAATGGTCCGTTTTCAAATGTTTTATTTTTGAACGTCAGTTCACATTTGTAGGTGGATCATCAGTGTTAGAGCTAAAATTAGCATGTTTAAAGTGATTTTCATGCTTCCAGGGGCCCAAAATACAAGATTTATGGAATGGTTAAAAGTGCATGAAAATGGCCAATTTACTCACTCTGAGTTCTCAAAAAGGGTTTCTTCACCCCGGGAAGTTAATTAAATACCATTTGGAGGCATTTAATGTTCGAGCAAAAACGGCTGATTTTCGACAAAAGAGATAACACCCCCCCATTACGTCATGCTTCAGAAATGTGGAAAATGGTCCGTTTTCAAATGTTTTATTTTTGAACGTCAGTTCACATTTGTAGGTGGATCATCAGTGTTAGAGCTAAAATTAGCATGTTTAAAGTGATTTTCATGCTTCCAGGGGCTCGGGAAGTTAATTAAATACCATTTGGAGGCATTTAATGTTCGAGCAAAAACGGCTGATTTTCGACAAAAGAGATAACACCCCCCCATTACGTCATGCTTCAGAAATGTGGAAAATGGTCCGTTTTCAAATGTTTTATTTTTGAACGTCAGTTCACATTTGTAGGTGGATCATCAGTGTTAGAGCTAAAATTAGCATGTTTAAAGTGATTTTCATGCTTCCAGGGGCCCAAAACACAAGATTTATGGAATGGTTAAAAGTGCATGAAAATGGCCAATTTACTCACTCTGAGTTCTCAAAAAGGGTTTCTTCACCCCGGGAAGTTAATTAAATACCATTTGGAGGCATTTAATGTTCGAGCAAAAACGGCTGATTTTCGACAAAAGAGATAACACCCCCCCATTACGTCATGCTTCAGAAATGTGGAAAATGGTCCGTTTTCAAATGTTTTATTTTTGAACGTCAGTTCACATTTGTAGGTGGATCATCAGTGTTAGAGCTAAAATTAGCATGTTTAAAGTGATTTTCATGCTTCCAGGGGCTCGGGAAGTTAATTAAATACCATTTGGAGGCATTTAATGTTCGAGCAAAAACGGCTGATTTTCGACAAAAGAGATAACACCCCCCCATTACGTCATGCTTCAGAAATGTGGAAGATGGTCCGTTTTCAAATGTTTTATTTTTGAACGTCAGTTCACATTTGTAGGTGGATCATCAGTGTTAGAGCTAAAATTAGCATGTTTAAAGTGATTTTCATGCTTCCAGGGGCCCAAAACACAAGATTTATGGAATGGTTAAAAGTGCATGAAAATGGCCAATTTACTCACTCTGAGTTCTCAAAAAGGGTTTCTTCACCCCGGGAAGTTAATTAAATACCATTTGGAGGCATTTAATGTTCGAGCAAAAACGGCTGATTTTCGACAAAAGAGATAACACCCCCCCATTACGTCATGCTTCAGAAATGTGGAAAATGGTCCGTTTTCAAATGTTTTATTTTTGAACGTCAGTTCACATTTGTAGGTGGATCATCAGTGTTAGAGCTAAAATTAGCATGTTTAAAGTGATTTTCATGCTTCCAGGGGCCCAAAACACAAGATTTATGGAATGGTTAAAAGTGCATGAAAATGGCCAATTTACTCACTCTGAGTTCTCAAAAAGGGTTTCTTCACCCCGGGAAGTTAATTAAATACCATTTGGAGGCATTTAATGTTCGAGCAAAAACGGCTGATTTTCGACAAAAGAGATAACACCCCCCCATTACGTCATGCTTCAGAAATGTGGAAAATGGTCCGTTTTCAAATGTTTTATTTTTGAACGTCAGTTCACATTTGTAGGTGGATCATCAGTGTTAGAGCTAAAATTAGCATGTTTAAAGTGATTTTCATGCTTCCAGGGGCTCGGGAAGTTAATTAAATACCATTTGGAGGCATTTAATGTTCGAGCAAAAACGGCTGATTTTCGACAAAAGAGATAACACCCCCCCATTACGTCATGCTTCAGAAATGTGGAAAATGGTCCGTTTTCAAATGTTTTATTTTTGAACGTCAGTTCACATTTGTAGGTGGATCATCAGTGTTAGAGCTAAAATTAGCATGTTTAAAGTGATTTTCATGCTTCCAGGGGCCCAAAACACAAAATTTATGGAATGGTTAAAAGTGCATGAAAATGGCCAATTTACTCACTCTGAGTTCTCAAAAAGGGTTTCTTCACCCCGGGAAGTTAATTAAATACCATTTGGAGGCATTTAATGTTCGAGCAAAAACGGCTGATTTTCGACAAAAGAGATAACACCCCCCCATTACGTCATGCTTCAGAAATGTGGAAAATGGTCCGTTTTCAAATATTTTATTTTCGAACGTCAGTTCACATTTGTAGGTGGATCATCAGTGTTAGAGCTAAAATTAGCATGTTTAAAGTGATTTTCATGCTTCCAGGGGCCCAAAACACAAGATTTATGGAATGGTTAAAAGTGCATGAAAATGGCCAATTTACTCACTCTGAGTTCTCAAAAAGGGTTTCGTCACCCCGGGAAGTTAATTAAATACCATTTGGAGGCATTTAATGTTCGAGCATAAACGGCTGATTTTCGACAAAAGAGATAACACCCCCCCATTACGTCATGCTTCAGAAATGTGGAAAATGGTCCGTTTTCAAATGTTTTATTTTTGAACGTCAGTTCACATTTGTAGGTGGATCATCAGTGTTAGAGCTAAAATTAGCATGTTTAAAGTGATTTTCATGCTTCCAGGGGCCCAAAACACAAGATTTATGGAATGGTTAAAAGTGCATGAAAATGGCCAATTTACTCACTCTGAGTTCTCAAAAAGGGTTTCTTCACCCCGGGAAGTTAATTAAATACCATTTGGAGGCATTTAATGTTCGAGCAAAAACGGCTGATTTTCGACAAAAGAGATAACACCCCCCCATTACGTCATGCTTCAGAAATGTGGAAAATGGTCCGTTTTCAAATGTTTTATTTTTGAACGTCAGTTCACATTTGTAGGTGGATCATCAGTGTTAGAGCTAAAATTAGCATGTTTAAAGTGATTTTCATGCTTCCAGGGGCTCGGGAAGTTAATTAAATACCATTTGGAGGCATTTAATGTTCGAGCAAAAACGGCTGATTTTCGACAAAAGAGATAACACCCCCCCATTACGTCATGCTTCAGAAATGTGGAAAATGGTCCGTTTTCAAATGTTTTATTTTTGAACGTCAGTTCACATTTGTAGGTGGATCATCAGTGTTAGAGCTAAAATTAGCATGTTTAAAGTGATTTTCATGCTTCCAGGGGCCCAAAACACAAGATTTATGGAATGGTTAAAAGTGCATGAAAATGGCCAATTTACTCACTCTGAGTTCTCAAAAAGGGTTTCTTCACCCCGGGAAGTTAATTAAATACCATTTGGAGGCATTTAATGTTCGAGCAAAAACGGCTGATTTTCGACAAAAGAGATAACACCCCCCCATTACGTCATGCTTCAGAAATGTGGAAAATGGTCCGTTTTCAAATGTTTTATTTTTGAACATCAGTTCACATTTGTAGGTGGATCATCAGTGTTAGAGCTAAAATTAGCATGTTTAAAGTGATTTTCATGCTTCCAGGGGCTCGGGAAGTTAATTAAATACCATTTGGAGGCATTTAATGTTCGAGCAAAAACGGCTGATTTTCGACAAAAGAGATAACACCCCCCCATTACGTCATGCTTCAGAAATGTGGAAAATGGTCCGTTTTCAAATGTTTTATTTTTGAACGTCAGTTCACATTTGTAGGTGGATCATCAGTGTTAGAGCTAATATTAGCATGTTTAAAGTGATTTTCATGCTTCCAGGGGCCCAAAACACAAGATTTATGGAATGGTTAAAAGTGCATGAAAATGGCCAATTTACTCACTCTGAGTTCTCAAAAAGGGTTTCTTCACCCCGGGAAGTTAATTAAATACCATTTGGAGGCATTTAATGTTCGAGCAAAAACGGCTGATTTTCGACAAAAGAGATAACACCCCCCCATTACGTCATGCTTCAGAAATGTGGAAAATGGTCCGTTTTCAAATGTTTTATTTTTGAACGTCAGTTCACATTTGTAGGTGGATCATCAGTGTTAGAGCTAAAATTAGCATGTTTAAAGTGATTTTCATGCTTCCAGGGGCTCGGGAAGTTAATTAAATACCATTTGGAGGCATTTAATGTTCGAGCAAAAACGGCTGATTTTCGACAAAAGAGATAACACCCCCCCATTACGTCATGCTTCAGAAATGTGGAAAATGGTCCGTTTTCAAATGTTTTATTTTTGAACGTCAGTTCACATTTGTAGGTGGATCATCAGTGTTAGAGCTAAAATTAGCATGTTTAAAGTGATTTTCATGCTTCCAGGGGCTCGGGAAGTTAATTAAATACCATTTGGAGGCATTTAATGTTCGAGCAAAAACGGCTGATTTTCGACAAAAGAGATAACACCCCCCCATTACGTCATGCTTCAGAAATGTGGAAAATGGTCCGTTTTCAAATGTTTTATTTTTGAACGTCAGTTCACATTTGTAGGTGGATCATCAGTGTTAGAGCTAAAATTAGCATGTTTAAAGTGATTTTCATGCTTCCAGGGGCTCGGGAAGTTAATTAAATACCATTTGGAGGCATTTAATGTTCGAGCAAAAACGGCTGATTTTCGACAAAAGAGATAACACCCCCCCATTACGTCATGCTTCAGAAATGTGGAAAATGGTCCGTTTTCAAATGTTTTATTTTTGAACGTCAGTTCACATTTGTAGGTGGATCATCAGTGTTAGAGCTAAAATTAGCATGTTTAAAGTGATTTTCATGCTTCCAGGGGCTCGGGAAGTTAATTAAATACCATTTGGAGGCATTTAATGTTCGAGCAAAAACGGCTGATTTTCGACAAAAGAGATAACACCCCCCCATTACGTCATGCTTCAGAAATGTGGAAAATGGTCCGTTTTCAAATGTTTTATTTTTGAACGTCAGTTCACATTTGTAGGTGGATCATCAGTGTTAGAGCTAAAATTAGCATGTTTAAAGTGATTTTCATGCTTCCAGGGGCTCGGGAAGTTAATTAAATACCATTTGGAGGCATTTAATGTTCGAGCAAAAACGGCTGATTTTCGACAAAAGAGATAACACCCCCCCATTACGTCATGCTTCAGAAATGTGGAAAATGGTCCGTTTTCAAATGTTTTATTTTTGAACGTCAGTTCACATTTGTAGGTGGATCATCAGTGTTAGAGCTAAAATTAGCATGTTTAAAGTGATTTTCATGCTTCCAGGGGCTCGGGAAGTTAATTAAATACCATTTGGAGGCATTTAATGTTCGAGCAAAAACGGCTGATTTTCGACAAAAGAGATAACACCCCCCCATTACGTCATGCTTCAGAAATGTGGAAAATGGTCCGTTTTCAAATGTTTTATTTTTGAACGTCAGTTCACATTTGTAGGTGGATCATCAGTGTTAGAGCTAAAATTAACATGTTTAAAGTGATTTTCATGCTTCCAGGGGCTCGGGAAGTTAATTAAATACCATTTGGAGGCATTTAATGTTCGAGCAAAAACGGCTGATTTTCGACAAAAGAGATAACACCCCCCCATTACGTCATGCTTCAGAAATGTGGAAAATGGTCCGTTTTCAAATGTTTTATTTTTGAACGTCAGTTCACATTTGTAGGTGGATCATCAGTGTTAGAGCTAAAATTAGCATGTTTAAAGTGATTTTCATGCTTCCAGGGGCTCGGGAAGTTAATTAAATACCATTTGGAGGCATTTAATGTTCGAGCAAAAACGGCTGATTTTCGACAAAAGAGATTACACCCCCCCATTACGTCATGCTTCAGAAATGTGGAATATGGTCCGTTTTCAAATGTTTTATTTTTGAACGTCAGTTCACATTTGTAGGTGGATCATCAGTGTTAGAGCTAAAATTAGCATGTTTAAAGTGATTTTCATGCTTCCAGGGGCCCAAAACACAAGATTTATGGAATGGTTAAAAGTGCATGAAAATGGCCAATTTACTCACTCTGAGTTCTCAAAAAGGGTTTCTTCACCCCGGGAAGTTAATTAAATACCATTTGGAGGCATTTAATGTTCGAGCAAAAACGGCTGATTTTCGACAAAAGAGATAACACCCCCCCATTACGTCATGCTTCAGAAATGTGGAAAATGGTCCGTTTTCAAATGTTTTATTTTTGAACGTCAGTTCACATTTGTAGGTGGATCATCAGTGTTAGAGCTAAAATTAGCATGTTTAAAGTGATTTTCATGCTTCCAGGGGCTCGGGAAGTTAATTAAATACCATTTGGAGGCATTTAATGTTCGAGCAAAAACGGCTGATTTTCGACAAAAGAGATAACACCCCCCATTACGTCATGCTTCAGAAATGTGGAAAATGGTCCGTTTTCAAATGTTTTATTTTTGAACGTCAGTTCACATTTGTAGGTGGATCATCAGTGTTAGAGCTAAAATTAGCATGTTTAAAGTGATTTTCATGCTTCCAGGGGCTCGGGAAGTTAATTAAATACCATTTGGAGGCATTTAATGTTCGAGCAAAAACGGCTGATTTTCGACAAAAGAGATAACACCCCCCCATTACGTCATGCTTCAGAAATGTGGAAAATGGTCCGTTTTCAAATGTTTTATTTTTGAACGTCAGTTCACATTTGTAGGTGGATCATCAGTGTTAGAGCTAAAATTAGCATGTTTAAAGTGATTTTCATGCTTCCAGGGGCTCGGGAAGTTAATTAAATACCATTTGGAGGCATTTAATGTTCGAGCAAAAACGGCTGATTTTCGACAAAAGAGATAACACCCCCCCATTACGTCATGCTTCAGAAATGTGGAAAATGGTCCGTTTTCAAATGTTTTATTTTTGAACGTCAGTTCACATTTGTAGGTGGATCATCAGTGTTAGAGCTAAAATTAGCATGTTTAAAGTGATTTTCATGCTTCCAGGGGCTCGGGAAGTTAATTAAATACCATTTGGAGGCATTTAATGTTCGAGCAAAAACGGCTGATTTTCGACAAAAGAGATAACACCCCCCCATTACGTCATGCTTCAGAAATGTGGAAAATGGTCCGTTTTCAAATGTTTTATTTTTGAACGTCAGTTCACATTTGTAGGTGGATCATCAGTGTTAGAGCTAAAATTAGCATGTTTAAAGTGATTTTCATGCTTCCAGGGGCTCGGGAAGTTAATTAAATACCATTTGGAGGCATTTAATGTTCGAGCAAAAACGGCTGATTTTCGACAAAAGAGATAACACCCCCCCATTACGTCATGCTTCAGAAATGTGGAAAATGGTCAGTTTTCAAATGTTTTATTTTGAACGTCAGTTCACATTTGTAGGTGGATCATCAGTGTTAGAGCTAAAATTAGCATGTTTAAAGTGATTTTCATGCTTCCAGGGGCCCAAAACACAAGATTTATGGAATGGTTAAAAGTGCATGAAAATGGCCAATTTACTCACTCTGAGTTCTCAAAAAGGGTTTCTTCACCCCGGGAAGTTAATTAAATACCATTTGGAGGCATTTAATGTTCGAGCAAAAACGGCTGATTTTCGACAAAAGAGATAACACCCCCCCATTACGTCATGCTTCAGAAATGTGGAAAATGGTCCGTTTTCAAATGTTTTATTTTTGAACGTCAGTTCACATTTGTAGGTGGATCATCAGTGTTAGAGCTAAAATTAGCATGTTTAAAGTGATTTTCATGCTTCCAGGGGCTCGGGAAGTTAATTAAATACCATTTGGAGGCATTTAATGTTCGAGCAAAAACGGCTGATTTTCGACAAAAGAGATAACACCCCCCCATTACGTCATGCTTCAGAAATGTGGAAAATGGTCCGTTTTCAAATGTTTTATTTTTGAACGTCAGTTCACATTTGTAGGTGGATCATCAGTGTTAGAGCTAAAATTAGCATGTTTAAAGTGATTTTCATGCTTCCAGGGGCTCGGGAAGTTAATTAAATACCATTTGGAGGCATTTAATGTTCGAGCAAAAACGGCTGATTTTCGACAAAAGAGATAACACCCCCCCCATTACGTCATGCTTCAGAAATGTGGAAAATGGTCCCGTTTTCAAATGTTTTATTTTTGAACGTCAGTTCACATTTGTAGGTGGATCATCAGTGTTAGAGCTAAAATTAGCATGTTTAAAGTGATTTTCATGCTTCCAGGGGCTCGGGAAGTTAATTAAATACCATTTGGAGGCATTTAATGTTCGAGCAAAAACGGCTGATTTTCGACAAAAGAGATAACACCCCCCCATTACGTCATGCTTCAGAAATGTGGAAAATGGTCCGTTTTCAAATGTTTTATTTTTGAACGTCAGTTCACATTTGTAGGTGGATCATCAGTGTTAGAGCTAAAATTAGCATGTTTAAAGTGATTTTCATGCTTCCAGGGGCTCGGGAAGTTAATTAAATACCATTTGGAGGCATTTAATGTTCGAGCAAAAACGGCTGATTTTCGACAAAAGAGATAACACCCCCCCATTACGTCATGCTTCAGAAATGTGGAAAATGGTCCGTTTTCAAATGTTTTATTTTTGAACGTCAGTTCACATTTGTAGGTGGATCATCAGTGTTAGAGCTAAAATTAGCATGTTTAAAGTGATTTTCATGCTTCCAGGGGCTCGGGAAGTTAATTAAATACCATTTGGAGGCATTTAATGTTCGAGCAAAAACGGCTGATTTTCGACAAAAGAGATAACACCCCCCCATTACGTCATGCTTCAGAAATGTGGAAAATGGTCCGTTTTCAAATGTTTTATTTTTGAACGTCAGTTCACATTTGTAGGTTGGATCATCCAGTGTTAGAGCTAAAATTAGCATGTTTAAAGTGATTTTCATGCTTCCAGGGGCTCGGGAAGTTAATTAAATACCATTTGGAGGCATTTAATGTTCGAGCAAAAACGGCAGATTTTCGACAAAAGAGATAACACCCCCCCATTACGTCATGCTTCAGAAATGTGGAAAATGGTCCGTTTTCAAATGTTTTATTTTTGAACGTCAGTTCACATTTGTAGGTGGATCATCAGTGTTAGAGCTAAAATTAGCATGTTTAAAGTGATTTTCATGCTTCCAGGGGCTCGGGAAGTTAATTAAATACCATTTGGAGGCATTTAATGTTCGAGCAAAAACGGCTGATTTTCGACAAAAGAGATAACACCCCCCATTACGTCATGCTTCAGAAATGTGGAAAATGGTCCGTTTTCAAATGTTTTATTTTTGAACGTCAGTTCACATTTGTAGGTGGATCATCAGTGTTAGAGCTAAAATTAGCATGTTTAAAGTGATTTTCATGCTTCCAGGGGCTCGGGAAGTTAATTAAATACCATTTGGAGGCATTTAATGTTCGAGCAAAAACGGCTGATTTTCGACAAAAGAGATAACACCCCCCCATTACGTCATGCTTCAGAAATGTGGAAAATGGTCCGTTTTCAAATGTTTTATTTTTGAACGTCAGTTCACATTTGTAGGTGGATCATCAGTGTTAGAGCTAAAATTAGCATGTTTAAAGTGATTTTCATGCTTCCAGGGGCCCAAAACACAAGATTTATGGAATGGTTAAAAGTGCATGAAAATGGCCAATTTACTCACTCTGAGTTCTCAAAAAGGGTTTCTTCACCCCGGGAAGTTAATTAAATACCATTTGGAGGCATTTAATGTTCGAGCAAAAACCGGCTGATTTTCGACAAAAGAGATAACACCCCCCCATTACGTCATGCTTCAGAAATGTGGAAAATGGTCCGTTTTCAAATGTTTTATTTTTGAACGTCAGTTTCACATTTGTAGGTGGATCATCAGTGTTAGAGCTAAAATTAGCATGTTTAAAGTGATTTTCATGCTTCCAGGGGCTCGGGAAGTTAATTAAATACCATTTGGAGGCATTTAATGTTCGAGCAAAAACGGCTGATTTTCGACAAAAGAGATAACACCCCTCCATTACGTCATGCTTCAGAAATGTGGAAAATGGTCCGTTTTCAAATGTTTTATTTTTGAACGTCAGTTCACATTTGTAGGTGGATCATCAGTGTTAGAGCTAAAATTAGCATGTTTAAAGTGATTTTCATGCTTCCAGGGGCTCGGGAAGTTAATTAAATACTATTTGGAGGCATTTAATGTTCGAGCAAAAACGGCTGATTTTCGACAAAAGAGATAACACCCCCCCATTACGTCATGCTTCAGAAATGTGGAAAATGGTCCGTTTTCAAATGTTTTATTTTTGAACGTCAGTTCACATTTGTAGGTGGATCATCAGTGTTAGAGCTAAAATTAGCATGTTTAAAGTGATTTTCATGCTTCCAGGGGCCCAAAACACAAGATTTATGGAATGGTTAAAAGTGCATGAAAATGGCCAATTTACTCACTCTGAGTTCTCAAAAAGGGTTTCTTCACCCCGGGAAGTTAATTAAATACCATTTGGAGGCATTTAATGTTCGAGCAAAAACGGCTGATTTTCGACAAAAGAGATAACACCCCCCCATTACGTCATGCTTCAGAAATGTGGAAAATGGTCCGTTTTCAAATGTTTTATTTTTGAACGTCAGTTCACATTTGTAGGTGGATCATCAGTGTTAGAGCTAAAATTAGCATGTTTAAAGTGATTTTCATGCTTCCAGGGGCTCGGGAAGTTAATTAAATACCATTTGGAGGCATTTAATGTTCGAGCCAAAACGGCTGATTTTCGACAAAAGAGATAACACCCCCCCATTACGTCATGCTTCAGAAATGTGGAAAATGGTCCGTTTTCAAATGTTTTATTTTTGAACTGTCAGTTCACATTTGTAGGTGGATCATCAGTGTTAGAGCTAAAATTAGCATGTTTAAAGTGATTTTCATGCTTCCAGGGGCCCAAAACACAAGATTCATGGAATGGTTAAAAGTGCATGAAAATGGCCAATTTACTCACTCTGAGTTCTCAAAAAGGGTTTCTTCACCCCGGGAAGTTAATTAAATACCATTTGGAGGCATTTAATGTTCGAGCAAAAACGGCTGATTTTCGACAAAAGAGATAACACCCCCCCATTACGTCATGCTTCAGAAATGTGGAAAATGGTCCGTTTTCAAATGTTTTATTTTTGAACGTCAGTTCACATTTGTAGGTGGATCATCAGTGTTAGAGCTAAAATTAGCATGTTTAAAGTGATTTTCATGCTTCCAGGGGCTCGGGAAGTGAAATAAATACCATTTGGAGGCATTTAATGTTCGAGCAAAAACGGCTGATTTTCGACAAAAGAGATAACACCCCCCCATTACGTCATGCTTCAGAAATGTGGAAAATGGTCCGTTTTCAAATGTTTTATTTTTGAACGTCAGTTCACATTTGTAGGTGGATCATCAGTGTTAGAGCTAAAATTAGCATGTTTAAAGTGATTTTCATGCTTCCAGGGGCTCGGGAAGTGAAATAAATACCATTTGGAGGCATTTAATGTTCGAGCAAAAACGGCTGATTTTCGACAAAAGAGATAACACCCCCCATTACGTCATGCTTCAGAAATGTGGAAAATGGTCCGTTTTCAAATGTTTTATTTTTGAACGTCAGTTCACATTTGTAGGTGGATCATCAGTGTTAGAGCTAAATTAGCATGTTTAAAGTGATTTTCATGCTTCCAGGGGCTCGGGAAGTTAATTAAATACCATTTGGAGGCATTTAATGTTCGAGCAAAAACGGCTGATTTTCGACAAAAGAGATAACACCCCCCCATTAACGTCATGCTTCAGAAATGTGGAAAATGGTCCGTTTTCAAATGTTTTATTTTTGAACGTCAGTTCACATTTGTAGGTGGATCATCAGTGTTAGAGCTAAAATTAGCATGTTTAAAGTGATTTTCATGCTTCCAGGGGCCCAAAACACAAGATTTATGGAATGGTTAAAAGTGCATGAAAATGGCCAATTTACTCACTCTGAGTTCTCAAAAAGGGTTTCTTCACCCGGGAAGTTAATTAAATACCATTTGGAGGCATTTAATGTTCGAGCAAAAACGGCTGATTTTCGACAAAAGAGATAACACCCCCCCATTACGTCATGCTTCAGAAATGTGGAAAATGGTCCGTTTTCAAATGTTTTATTTTTGAACGTCAGTTCACATTTGTAGGTGGATCATCAGTGTTAGAGCTAAAATTAGCATGTTTAAAGTGATTTTCATGCTTCCAGGGGCTCGGGAAGTTAATTAAATACCATTTGGAGGCATTTAATGTTCGAGCAAAAACGGCTGATTTTCGACAAAAGAGATAACACCCCCCCATTACGTCATGCTTCAGAAATGTGGAAAATGGTCCGTTTTCAAATGTTTTATTTTTGAACGTCAGTTCACATTTGTAGGTGGATCATCAGTGTTAGAGCTAAAATTAGCATGTTTAAAGTGATTTTCATGCTTCCAGGGGCTCGGGAAGTGAAATAAATACCATTTGGAGGCATTTAATGTTCGAGCAAAAACGGCTGATTTTCGACAAAAGAGATAACACCCCCCCATTACGTCATGCTTCAGAAATTTGAAAAATGGTCCGTTTTCAAATGTTTTATTTTTGAACGTCAGTTCACATTTGTAGGTGGATCATCAGTGTTAGAGCTAAAATTAGCATGTTTAAAGTGATTTTCATGCTTCCAGGGGCTCGGGAAGTTAATTAAATACCATTTGGAGGCATTTAATGTTCGAGCAAAAACGGCTGATTTTCGACAAAAGAGATAACACCCCCCCATTACGTCATGCTTCAGAAATGTGGAAAATGGTCCGTTTTCAAATGTTTTATTTTTGAACGTCAGTTCACATTTGTAGGTGGATCATCAGTGTTAGAGCTAAAATTAGCATGTTTAAAGTGATTTTCATGCTTCCAGGGGCCCAAAACACAAGATTTATGGAATGGTTAAAAGTGCATGAAAATGGCCAATTTACTCACTCTGAGTTCTCAAAAAGGGTTTCTTCACCCCGGGAAGTTAATTAAATACCATTTGGAGGCATTTAATGTTCGAGCAAAAACGGCTGATTTTCGACAAAAGAGATAACACCCCCCCATTACGTCATGCTTCAGAAATGTGGAAAATGGTCCGTTTTCAAATGTTTTATTTTTGAACGTCAGTTCACATTTGTAGGTGGATCATCAGTGTTAGAGCTAAAATTAGCATGTTTAAAGTGATTTTCATGCTTCCAGGGGCTCGGGAAGTTAATTAAATACCATTTGGAGGCATTTAATGTTCGAGCCAAAACGGCTGATTTTCGACAAAAGAGATAAAACCCCCCATTACGTCATGCTTCAGAAATGTGGAAAATGGTCCGTTTTCAAATGTTTTATTTTTGAACGTCAGTTCACATTTGTAGGTGGATCATCAGTGTTAGAGCTAAAATTAGCATGTTTAAAGTGATTTTCATGCTTCCAGGGGCCCAAAACACAAGATTCATGGAATGGTTAAAAGTGCATGAAAATGGCCAATTTACTCACTCTGAGTTCTCAAAAAGGGTTTCTTCACCCCGGGAAGTTAATTAAATACCATTTGGAGGCATTTAATGTTCGAGCAAAAACGGCTGATTTTCGACAAAAGAGATAACACCCCCCCATTACGTCATGCTTCAGAAATGTGGAAAATGGTCCGTTTTCAAATGTTTTATTTTTGAACGTCAGTTCACATTTGTAGGTGGATCATCAGTGTTAGAGCTAAAATTAGCATGTTTAAAGTGATTTTCATGCTTCCAGGGGCTCGGGAAGTGAAATAAATACCATTTGGAGGCATTTAATGTTCGAGCAAAAACGGCTGATTTTCGACAAAAGAGATAACACCCCCCCATTACGTCATGCTTCAGAAATGTGGAAAATGGTCCGTTTTCAAATGTTTTATTTTTGAACGTCAGTTCACATTTGTAGGTGGATCATCAGTGTTAGAGCTAAAATTAGCATGTTTAAAGTGATTTTCATGCTTCCAGGGGCTCGGGAAGTGAAATAAATACCATTTGGAGGCATTTAATGTTCGAGCAAAAACGGCTGATTTTCGACAAAAGAGATAACACCCCCCATTACGTCATGCTTCAGAAATGTGGAAAATGGTCCGTTTTCAAATGTTTTATTTTTGAACGTCAGTTCACATTTGTAGGTGGATCATCAGTGTTAGAGCTAAAATTAGCATGTTTAAAGTGATTTTCATGCTTCCAGGGGCTCGGGAAGTTAATTAAATACCATTTGGAGGCATTTAATGTTCGAGCAAAAACGGCTGATTTTCGACAAAAGAGATAACACCCCCCCATTACGTCATGCTTCAGAAATGTGGAAAATGGTCCGTTTTCAAATGTTTTATTTTTGAACGTCAGTTCACATTTGTAGGTGGATCATCAGTGTTAGAGCTAAAATTAGCATGTTTAAAGTGATTTTCATGCTTCCAGGGGCTCGGGAAGTGAAATAAATACCATTTGGAGGCATTTAATGTTCGAGCAAAAACGGCTGATTTTCGACAAAAGAGATAACACCCCCCCATTACGTCATGCTTCAGAAATTTGAAAAATGGTCCGTTTTCAAATGTTTTATTTTTGAACGTCAGTTCACATTTGTAGGTGGATCATCAGTGTTAGAGCTAAAATTAGCATGTTTAAAGTGATTTTCATGCTTCCAGGGGCTTGGGAAGTTAATTAAATACCATTTGGAGGCATTTAATGTTCGAGCAAAAACGGCTGATTTTCGACAAAAGAGATAACACCCCCCCATTACGTCATGCTTCAGAAATGTGGAAAATGGTCCGTTTTCAAATGTTTTATTTTTGAACGTCAGTTCACATTTGTAGGTGGATCATCAGTGTTAGAGCTAAAATTAGCATGTTTAAAGTGATTTTCATGCTTCCAGGGGCTCAGGAAGTTAATTAAATACCATTTGGAGGCATTTAATGTTCGAGCAAAAACGGCTGATTTTCGACAAAAGAGATAACACCCCCCATTACGTCATGCTTCAGAAATGTGGAAAATGGTCCGTTTTCAAATGTTTTATTTTTGAACGTCAGTTCACATTTGTAGGTGGATCATCAGTGTTAGAGCTAAAATTAGCATGTTTAAAGTGATTTTCATGCTTCCAGGGGCCCAAAACACAAGATTTATGGAATGGTTAAAAGTGCATGAAAATGGCCAATTTACTCACTCTGAGTTCTCAAAAAGGGTTTCTTCACCCCGGGAAGTTAATTAAATACCATTTGGAGGCATTTAATGTTCGAGCAAAAACGGCTGATTTTCGACAAAAGAGATAACACCCCCCCATTACGTCATGCTTCAGAAATGTGGAAAATGGTCCGTTTTCAAATGTTTTATTTTTGAACGTCAGTTCACATTTGTAGGTGGATCATCAGTATTAGAGCTAAAATTAGCATGTTTAAAGTGATTTTCATGCTACCAGGGGCCCAAAACACAAGATTTATGGAATGGTTAAAAGTGCATGAAAATGGCCAATTTACTCACTCTGAGTTCTCAAAAAGGGTTTCTTCACCCCGGGAAGTGAAATAAATACCATTTGGAGGCATTTAATGTTCGAGCAAAAACGGCTGATTTTCGAAAAAAGAGATAACACCCCCCCATTACGTCATGCTTAAGAAATGTGGAAAATGGTCCGTTTTCAAATGTTTTATTTTTGATCGTCAGTTCACATTTGTAGGTGGATCATCAGTGTTAGAGCTAAAATTAGCATGTTTAAAGTGATTTTCATGCTTCCAGGGGCTCGGGAAGTTAATTAAATACCATTTGGAGGCATTTAATGTTCGAGCAAAAACGGCTGATTTTCGACAAAAGAGATAACACCCCCCCATTACGTCATGCTTCAGAAATGTGGAAAATGGTCCGTTTTCAAATGTTTTATTTTTGAACGTCAGTTCACATTTGTAGGTGGATCATCAGTGTTAGAGCTAAAATTAGCATGTTTAAAGTGATTTTCATGCTTCCAGGGGCTTGGGAAGTTAATTAAATACCATTTGGAGGCATTTAATGTTCGAGCAAAAACGGCTGATTTTCGACAAAAGAGATAACACCCCCCCATTACGTCATGCTTCAGAAATGTGGAAAATGGTCCGTTTTCAAATGTTTTATTTTTGAACGTCAGTTCACATTTGTAGGTGGATCATCAGTGTTAGAGCTAAAATTAGCATGTTTAAAGTGATTTTCATGCTTCCAGGGGCTCGGGAAGTTAATTAAATACCATTTGGAGGCATTTAATGTTCGAGCAAAAACGGCTGATTTTCGACAAAAGAGATAACACCCCCCCATTACGTCATGCTTCAGAAATGTGGAAAATGGTCCGTTTTCAAATGTTTTATTTTTGAACGTCAGTTCACATTTGTAGGTGGATCATCAGTGTTAGAGCTAAAATTAGCATGTTCAAAGTGATTTTCATGCTTCCAGGGGCCCAAAACACAAGATTTATGGAATGGTTAAAAGTGCATGAAAATGGCCAATTTACTCACTCTGAGTTCTCAAAAAGGGTTTCTTCACCCCGGGAAGTTAATTAAATACCATTTGGAGGCATTTAATGTTCGAGCAAAAACGGCTGATTTTCGACAAAAGAGATAACACCCCCCCATTACGTCATGCTTCAGAAATGTGGAAAATGGTCCGTTTTCAAATGTTTTATTTTTGAACGTCAGTTCACATTTGTAGGTGGATCATCAGTGTTAGAGCTAAAATTAGCATGTTTAAAGTGATTTTCATGCTTCCAGGGGCCCAAAACACAAGATTTATGGAATGGTTAAAAGTGCATGAAAATGGCCAATTTACTCACTCTGAGTTCTCAAAAAGGGTTTCTTCACCCCGGGAAGTGAAATAAATACCATTTGGAGGCATTTAATGTTCGAGCAAAAACGGCTGATTTTCGACAAAAGAGATAACACCCCCCATTACGTCATGCTTCAGAAATGTGGAAAATGGTCCGTTTTCAAATGTTTTATTTTTGAACGTCAGTTCACATTTGTAGGTGGATCATCAGTGTTAGAGCTAAAATTAGCATGTTTAAAGTGATTTTCATGCTTCCAGGGGCTCGGGAAGTTAATTAAATACCATTTGGAGGCATTTAATGTTCGAGCAAAAACGGCTGATTTTCGACAAAAGAGATAACACCCCCCCATTACGTCATGCTTCAGAAATGTTGAAAATGGTCCGTTTTCAAATGTTTTATTTTTGAACGTCAGTTCACATTTGTAGGTGGATCATCAGTGTTAGAGCTAAAATTAGCATGTTTAAAGTGATTTTCATGCTTCCAGGGACTCGGGAAGTTAATTAAATACCATTTGGAGGCATTTAATGTTCGAGCAAAAACGGCTGATTTTCGACAAAAGAGATAACACCCCCCCATTACGTCATGCTTCAGAAATGTGGAAAATGGTCCGTTTTCAAATGTTTTATTTTTGAACGTCAGTTCACATTTGTAGGTGGATCATCAGTGTTAGAGCTAAAATTAGCATGTTTAAAGTGATTTTCATGCTTCCAGGGGCTCGGGAAGTTAATTAAATACCATTTGGAGGCATTTAATGTTCGAGCAAAAACGGCTGATTTTCGACAAAAGAGATAACACCCCCCCATTACGTCATGCTTCAGAAATGTGGAAAATGGTCCGTTTTCAAATGTTTTATTTTTGAACGTCAGTTCACATTTGTAGGTGGATCATCAGTGTTAGAGCTAAAATTAGCATGTTTAAAGTGATTTTCATGCTTCCAGGGGCCCAAAACACAAGATTTATGGAATGGTTAAAAGTGCATGAAAATGGCCAATTTACTCACTCTGAGTTCTCAAAAAGGGTTTCTTCACCCCGGGAAGTTAATTAAATACCATTTGGAGGCATTTAATGTTCGAGCAAAAACGGCTGATTTTCGACAAAAGAGATAACACCCCCCATTACGTCATGCTTCAGAAATGTGGAAAATGGTCCGTTTTCAAATGTTTTATTTTTGAACGTCAGTTCACATTTGTAGGTGGATCATCAGTGTTAGAGCTAAAATTAGCATGTTTAAAGTGATTTTCATGCTTCCAGGGGCTCGGGAAGTTAATTAAATACCATTTGGAGGCATTTAATGTTCGAGCAAAAACGGCTGATTTTCGACAAAAGAGATAACACCCCCCCATTACGTCATGCTTCAGAAATGTGGAAAATGGTCCGTTTTCAAATGTTTTATTTTTGAACGTCAGTTCACATTTGTAGGTGGATCATCAGTGTTAGAGCTAATATTAGCATGTTTAAAGTGATTTTCATGCTTCCAGGGGCTCGGGAAGTGAAATAAATACCATTTGGAGGCATTTAATGTTCGAGCAAAAACGGCTGATTTTCGACAAAAGAGATAACACCCCCCATTACGTCATGCTTCAGAAATGTGGAAAATGGTCCGTTTTCAAATGTTTTATTTTTGAACGTCAGTTCACATTTGTAGGTGGATCATCAGTGTTAGAGCTAAAATTAGCATGTTTAAAGTGATTTTCATGCTTCCAGGGGCCCAAAACACAAGATTTATGGAATGGTTAAAAGTGCATGAAAATGGCCAATTTACTCACTCTGAGTTCTCAAAAAGGGTTTCTTCAACTCGGGAAGTTAATTAAATACCATTTGGAGGCATTTAATGTTCGAGCAAAAACGGCTGATTTTCGACAAAAGAGATAACACCCCCCCATTACGTCATGCTTCAGAAATGTGGAAAATGGTCCGTTTTCAAATGTTTTATTTTTGAACGTCAGTTCACATTTGTAGGTGGATCATCAGTGTTAGAGCTAAAATTAGCATGTTTAAAGTGATTTTCATGCTTCCAGGGGCTCGGGAAGTTAATTAAATACCATTTGGAGGCATTTAATGTTCGAGCAAAAACGGCTGATTTTCGACAAAAGAGATAACACCCCCCCATTACGTCATGCTTCAGAAATGTGGAAAATGGTCCGTTTTCAAATGTTTTATTTTTGAACGTCAGTTCACATTTGTAGGTGGATCATCAGTGTTAGAGCTAAAATTAGCATGTTTAAAGTGATTTTCATGCTTCCAGGGGCTCGGGAAGTTAATTAAATACCATTTGGAGGCATTTAATGTTCGAGCAAAAACGGCTGATTTTCGACAAAAGAGATAACACCCCCCCATTACGTCATGCTTCAGAAATGTGGAAAATGGTCCGTTTTCAAATGTTTTATTTTTGAACGTCAGTTCACATTTGTAGGTGGATCATCAGTGTTAGAGCTAAAATTAGCATGTTTAAAGTGATTTTCATGCTTCCAGGGGCCCAAAACACAAGATTTATGGAATGGTTAAAAGTGCATGAAAATGGCCAATTTACTCACTCTGAGTTCTCAAAAAGGGTTTCTTCACCCCGGGAAGTTAATTAAATACCATTTGGAGGCATTTAATGTTCGAGCAAAAACGGCTGATTTTCGACAAAAGAGATAACACCCCCCCATTACGTCATGCTTCAGAAATGTGGAAAATGGTCCGTTTTCAAATGTTTTATTTTTGAACGTCAGTTCACATTTGTAGGTGGATCATCAGTGTTAGAGCTAAAATTAGCATGTTTAAAGTGATTTTCATGCTTCCAGGGGCTCGGGAAGTTAATTAAATACCATTTGGAGGCATTTAATGTTCGAGCCAAAACGGCTGATTTTCGACAAAAGAGATAACACCCCCCATTACGTCATGCTTCAGAAATGTGGAAAATGGTCCGTTTTCAAATGTTTTATTTTTGAACGTCAGTTCACATTTGTAGGTGGATCATCAGTGTTAGAGCTAAAATTAGCATGTTTAAAGTGATTTTCATGCTTCCAGGGGCCCAAAACACAAGATTCATGGAATGGTTAAAAGTGCATGAAAATGGCCAATTTACTCACTCTGAGTTCTCAAAAAGGGTTTCTTCACCCCGGGAAGTTAATTAAATACCATTTGGAGGCATTTAATGTTCGAGCAAAAACGGCTGATTTTCGACAAAAGAGATAACACCCCCCCATTACGTCATGCTTCAGAAATGTGGAAAATGGTCCGTTTTCAAATGTTTTATTTTTGAACGTCAGTTCACATTTGTAGGTGGATCATCAGTGTTAGAGCTAAAATTAGCATGTTTAAAGTGATTTTCATGCTTCCAGGGGCTCGGGAAGTGAAATAAATACCATTTGGAGGCATTTAATGTTCGAGCAAAAACGGCTGATTTTCGACAAAAGAGATAACACCCCCCCATTACGTCATGCTTCAGAAATGTGGAAAATGGTCCGTTTTCAAATGTTTTATTTTTGAACGTCAGTTCACATTTGTAGGTGGATCATCAGTGTTAGAGCTAAAATTAGCATGTTTAAAGTGATTTTCATGCTTCCAGGGGCTCGGGAAGTGAAATAAATACCATTTGGAGGCATTTAATGTTCGAGCAAAAACGGCTGATTTTCGACAAAAGAGATAACACCCCCCATTACGTCATGCTTCAGAAATGTGGAAAATGGTCCGTTTTCAAATGTTTTATTTTTGAACGTCAGTTCACATTTGTAGGTGGATCATCAGTGTTAGAGCTAAAATTAGCATGTTTAAAGTGATTTTCATGCTTCCAGGGGCTCGGGAAGTTAATTAAATACCATTTGGAGGCATTTAATGTTCGAGCAAAAACGGCTGATTTTCGACAAAAGAGATAACACCCCCCCATTACGTCATGCTTCAGAAATGTGGAAAATGGTCCGTTTTCAAATGTTTTATTTTTGAACGTCAGTTCACATTTGTAGGTGGATCATCAGTGTTAGAGCTAAAATTAGCATGTTTAAAGTGATTTTCATGCTTCCAGGGGCCCAAAACACAAGATTTATGGAATGGTTAAAAGTGCATGAAAATGGCCAATTTACTCACTCTGAGTTCTCAAAAAGGGTTTCTTCACCCCGGGAAGTTAATTAAATACCATTTGGAGGCATTTAATGTTCGAGCAAAAACGGCTGATTTTCGACAAAAGAGATAACACCCCCCCATTACGTCATGCTTCAGAAATGTGGAAAATGGTCCGTTTTCAAATGTTTTATTTTTGAACGTCAGTTCACATTTGTAGGTGGATCATCAGTGTTAGAGCTAAAATTAGCATGTTTAAAGTGATTTTCATGCTTCCAGGGGCTCGGGAAGTTAATTAAATACCATTTGGAGGCATTTAATGTTCGAGCAAAAACGGCTGATTTTCGACAAAAGAGATAACACCCCCCCATTACGTCATGCTTCAGAAATGTGGAAAATGGTCCGTTTTCAAATGTTTTATTTTTGAACGTCAGTTCACATTTGTAGGTGGATCATCAGTGTTAGAGCTAAAATTAGCATGTTTAAAGTGATTTTCATGCTTCCAGGGGCTCGGGAAGTGAAATAAATACCATTTGGAGGCATTTAATGTTCGAGCAAAAACGGCTGATTTTCGACAAAAGAGATAACACCCCCCCATTACGTCATGCTTCAGAAATTTGAAAAATGGTCCGTTTTCAAATGTTTTATTTTTGAACGTCAGTTCACATTTGTAGGTGGATCATCAGTGTTAGAGCTAAAATTAGCATGTTTAAAGTGATTTTCATGCTTCCAGGGGCTCGGGAAGTTAATTAAATACCATTTGGAGGCATTTAATGTTCGAGCAAAAACGGCTGATTTTCGACAAAAGAGATAACACCCCCCCATTACGTCATGCTTCAGAAATGTGGAAAATGGTCCGTTTTCAAATGTTTTATTTTTGAACGTCAGTTCACATTTGTAGGTGGATCATCAGTGTTAGAGCTAAAATTAGCATGTTTAAAGTGATTTTCATGCTTCCAGGGGCCCAAAACACAAGATTTATGGAATGGTTAAAAGTGCATGAAAATGGCCAATTTACTCACTCTGAGTTCTCAAAAAGGGTTTCTTCACCCCGGGAAGTTAATTAAATACCATTTGGAGGCATTTAATGTTCGAGCAAAAACGGCTGATTTTCGACAAAAGAGATAACACCCCCCCATTACGTCATGCTTCAGAAATGTGGAAAATGGTCCGTTTTCAAATGTTTTATTTTTGAACGTCAGTTCACATTTGTAGGTGGATCATCAGTGTTAGAGCTAAAATTAGCATGTTTAAAGTGATTTTCATGCTTCCAGGGGCTCGGGAAGTTAATTAAATACCATTTGGAGGCATTTAATGTTCGAGCCAAAACGGCTGATTTTCGACAAAAGAGATAAAACCCCCCATTACGTCATGCTTCAGAAATGTGGAAAATGGTCCGTTTTCAAATGTTTTATTTTTGAACGTCAGTTCACATTTGTAGGTGGATCATCAGTGTTAGAGCTAAAATTAGCATGTTTAAAGTGATTTTCATGCTTCCAGGGGCCCAAAACACAAGATTCATGGAATGGTTAAAAGTGCATGAAAATGGCCAATTTACTCACTCTGAGTTCTCAAAAAGGGTTTCTTCACCCCGGGAAGTTAATTAAATACCATTTGGAGGCATTTAATGTTCGAGCAAAAACGGCTGATTTTCGACAAAAGAGATAACACCCCCCCATTACGTCATGCTTCAGAAATGTGGAAAATGGTCCGTTTTCAAATGTTTTATTTTTGAACGTCAGTTCACATTTGTAGGTGGATCATCAGTGTTAGAGCTAAAATTAGCATGTTTAAAGTGATTTTCATGCTTCCAGGGGCTCGGGAAGTGAAATAAATACCATTTGGAGGCATTTAATGTTCGAGCAAAAACGGCTGATTTTCGACAAAAGAGATAACACCCCCCCATTACGTCATGCTTCAGAAATGTGGAAAATGGTCCGTTTTCAAATGTTTTATTTTTGAACGTCAGTTCACATTTGTAGGTGGATCATCAGTGTTAGAGCTAAAATTAGCATGTTTAAAGTGATTTTCATGCTTCCAGGGGCTCGGGAAGTGAAATAAATACCATTTGGAGGCATTTAATGTTCGAGCAAAAACGGCTGATTTTCGACAAAAGAGATAACACCCCCCATTACGTCATGCTTCAGAAATGTGGAAAATGGTCCGTTTTCAAATGTTTTATTTTTGAACGTCAGTTCACATTTGTAGGTGGATCATCAGTGTTAGAGCTAAAATTAGCATGTTTAAAGTGATTTTCATGCTTCCAGGGGCTCGGGAAGTTAATTAAATACCATTTGGAGGCATTTAATGTTCGAGCAAAAACGGCTGATTTTCGACAAAAGAGATAACACCCCCCCATTACGTCATGCTTCAGAAATGTGGAAAATGGTCCGTTTTCAAATGTTTTATTTTTGAACGTCAGTTCACATTTGTAGGTGGATCATCAGTGTTAGAGCTAAAATTAGCATGTTTAAAGTGATTTTCATGCTTCCAGGGGCTCGGGAAGTGAAATAAATACCATTTGGAGGCATTTAATGTTCGAGCAAAAACGGCTGATTTTCGACAAAAGAGATAACACCCCCCCATTACGTCATGCTTCAGAAATTTGAAAAATGGTCCGTTTTCAAATGTTTTATTTTTGAACGTCAGTTCACATTTGTAGGTGGATCATCAGTGTTAGAGCTAAAATTAGCATGTTTAAAGTGATTTTCATGCTTCCAGGGGCTCGGGAAGTTAATTAAATACCATTTGGAGGCATTTAATGTTCGAGCAAAAACGGCTGATTTTCGACAAAAGAGATAACACCCCCCCATTACGTCATGCTTCAGAAATGTGGAAAATGGTCCGTTTTCAAATGTTTTATTTTTGAACGTCAGTTCACATTTGTAGGTGGATCATCAGTGTTAGAGCTAAAATTAGCATGTTTAAAGTGATTTTCATGCTTCCAGGGGCCCAAAACACAAGATTTATGGAATGGTTAAAAGTGCATGAAAATGGCCAATTTACTCACTCTGAGTTCTCAAAAAGGGTTTCTTCACCCCGGGAAGTTAATTAAATACCATTTGGAGGCATTTAATGTTCGAGCAAAAACGGCTGATTTTCGACAAAAGAGATAACACCCCCCCATTACGTCATGCTTCAGAAATGTGGAAAATGGTCCGTTTTCAAATGTTTTATTTTTGAACGTCAGTTCACATTTGTAGGTGGATCATCAGTGTTAGAGCTAAAATTAGCATGTTTAAAGTGATTTTCATGCTTCCAGGGGCCCAAAACACAAGATTTATGGAATGGTTAAAAGTGCATGAAAATGGCCAATTTACTCACTCTGAGTTCTCAAAAAGGGTTTCTTCACCCCGGGAAGTGAAATAAATACCATTTGGAGGCATTTAATGTTCGAGCAAAAACGGCTGATTTTCGAAAAAAGAGATAACACCCCCCCATTACGTCATGCTTAAGAAATGTGGAAAATGGTCCGTTTTCAAATGTTTTATTTTTGATCGTCAGTTCACATTTGTAGGTGGATCATCAGTGTTAGAGCTAAAATTAGCATGTTTAAAGTGATTTTCATGCTTCCAGGGGCTCGGGAAGTTAATTAAATACCATTTGGAGGCATTTAATGTTCGAGCAAAAACGGCTGATTTTCGACAAAAGAGATAACACCCCCCCATTACGTCATGCTTCAGAAATGTGGAAAATGGTCCGTTTTCAAATGTTTTATTTTTGAACGTCAGTTCACATTTGTAGGTGGATCATCAGTGTTAGAGCTAAAATTAGCATGTTTAAAGTGATTTTCATGCTTCCAGGGGCTTGGGAAGTTAATTAAATACCATTTGGAGGCATTTAATGTTCGAGCAAAAACGGCTGATTTTCGACAAAAGAGATAACACCCCCCCATTACGTCATGCTTCAGAAATGTGGAAAATGGTCCGTTTTCAAATGTTTTATTTTTGAACGTCAGTTCACATTTGTAGGTGGATCATCAGTGTTAGAGCTAAAATTAGCATGTTTAAAGTGATTTTCATGCTTCCAGGGGCTCGGGAAGTTAATTAAATACCATTTGGAGGCATTTAATGTTCGAGCAAAAACGGCTGATTTTCGACAAAAGAGATAACACCCCCCATTACGTCATGCTTCAGAAATGTGGAAAATGGTCCGTTTTCAAATGTTTTATTTTTGAACGTCAGTTCACATTTGTAGGTGGATCATCAGTGTTAGAGCTAAAATTAGCATGTTTAAAGTGATTTTCATGCTTCCAGGGGCCCAAAACACAAGATTTATGGAATGGTTAAAAGTGCATGAAAATGGCCAATTTACTCACTCTGAGTTCTCAAAAAGGGTTTCTTCACCCCGGGAAGTTAATTAAATACCATTTGGAGGCATTTAATGTTCGAGCAAAAACGGCTGATTTTCGACAAAAGAGATAACACCCCCCCATTACGTCATGCTTCAGAAATGTGGAAAATGGTCCGTTTTCAAATGTTTTATTTTTGAACGTCAGTTCACATTTGTAGGTGGATCATCAGTATTAGAGCTAAAATTAGCATGTTTAAAGTGATTTTCATGCTTCCAGGGGCCCAAAACACAAGATTTATGGAATGGTTAAAAGTGCATGAAAATGGCCAATTTACTCACTCTGAGTTCTCAAAAAGGGTTTCTTCACCCCGGGAAGTGAAATAAATACCATTTGGAGGCATTTAATGTTCGAGCAAAAACGGCTGATTTTCGAAAAAAGAGATAACACCCCCCCATTACGTCATGCTTAAGAAATGTGGAAAATGGTCCGTTTTCAAATGTTTTATTTTTGATCGTCAGTTCACATTTGTAGGTGGATCATCAGTGTTAGAGCTAAAATTAGCATGTTTAAAGTGATTTTCATGCTTCCAGGGGCTCGGGAAGTTAATTAAATACCATTTGGAGGCATTTAATGTTCGAGCAAAAACGGCTGATTTTCGACAAAAGAGATAACACCCCCCCATTACGTCATGCTTCAGAAATGTGGAAAATGGTCCGTTTTCAAATGTTTTATTTTTGAACGTCAGTTCACATTTGTAGGTGGATCATCAGTGTTAGAGCTAAAATTAGCATGTTTAAAGTGATTTTCATGCTTCCAGGGGCTTGGGAAGTTAATTAAATACCATTTGGAGGCATTTAATGTTCGAGCAAAAACGGCTGATTTTCGACAAAAGAGATAACACCCCCCCATTACGTCATGCTTCAGAAATGTGGAAAATGGTCCGTTTTCAAATGTTTTATTTTTGAACGTCAGTTCACATTTGTAGGTGGATCATCAGTGTTAGAGCTAAAATTAGCATGTTTAAAGTGATTTTCATGCTTCCAGGGGCTCGGGAAGTTAATTAAATACCATTTGGAGGCATTTAATGTTCGAGCAAAAACGGCTGATTTTCGACAAAAGAGATAACACCCCCCCATTACGTCATGCTTCAGAAATGTGGAAAATGGTCCGTTTTCAAATGTTTTATTTTTGAACGTCAGTTCACATTTGTAGGTGGATCATCAGTGTTAGAGCTAAAATTAGCATGTTCAAAGTGATTTTCATGCTTCCAGGGGCCCAAAACACAAGATTTATGGAATGGTTAAAAGTGCATGAAAATGGCCAATTTACTCACTCTGAGTTCTCAAAAAGGGTTTCTTCACCCCGGGAAGTTAATTAAATACCATTTGGAGGCATTTAATGTTCGAGCAAAAACGGCTGATTTTCGACAAAAGAGATAACACCCCCCCATTACGTCATGCTTCAGAAATGTGGAAAATGGTCCGTTTTCAAATGTTTTATTTTTGAACGTCAGTTCACATTTGTAGGTGGATCATCAGTGTTAGAGCTAAAATTAGCATGTTTAAAGTGATTTTCATGCTTCCAGGGGCCCAAAACACAAGATTTATGGAATGGTTAAAAGTGCATGAAAATGGCCAATTTACTCACTCTGAGTTCTCAAAAAGGGTTTCTTCACCCCGGGAAGTGAAATAAATACCATTTGGAGGCATTTAATGTTCGAGCAAAAACGGCTGATTTTCGACAAAAGAGATAACACCCCCCATTACGTCATGCTTCAGAAATGTGGAAAATGGTCCGTTTTCAAATGTTTTATTTTTGAACGTCAGTTCACATTTGTAGGTGGATCATCAGTGTTAGAGCTAAAATTAGCATGTTTAAAGTGATTTTCATGCTTCCAGGGGCTCGGGAAGTTAATTAAATACCATTTGGAGGCATTTAATGTTCGAGCAAAAACGGCTGATTTTCGACAAAAGAGATAACACCCCCCCATTACGTCATGCTTCAGAAATGTTGAAAATGGTCCGTTTTCAAATGTTTTATTTTTGAACGTCAGTTCACATTTGTAGGTGGATCATCAGTGTTAGAGCTAAAATTAGCATGTTTAAAGTGATTTTCATGCTTCCAGGGACTCGGGAAGTTAATTAAATACCATTTGGAGGCATTTAATGTTCGAGCAAAAACGGCTGATTTTCGACAAAAGAGATAACACCCCCCCATTACGTCATGCTTCAGAAATGTGGAAAATGGTCCGTTTTCAAATGTTTTATTTTTGAACGTCAGTTCACATTTGTAGGTGGATCATCAGTGTTAGAGCTAAAATTAGCATGTTTAAAGTGATTTTCATGCTTCCAGGGGCTCGGGAAG
>NW_028248181.1:0-92619 GCF_964263255.1 Lissotriton vulgaris
AGTTTTCACATGTTATAGTTAGCTGAATATCTCTCATACAAAACCTTTGAAATTCATCAGCTAACTATAACTTGCACGCCCGCAATGCACTGCTGATGACGTCACATATAACATCACTCATGACATGGTCAGTGACATCACTCATGTCATTTGAGATGTCATCATCGATGTGTGAAAACTAGGTTTATTTCAATGAATTTGCATGTTTTTTTAAATTCTAATTCCTAACTATAACGTGTGTGAAACCTATGGTTTTTTCGAAGAATATATATATATATATATATTACCTACTGGCTATCGCCAGTAGGTATATATAGTTAGGATTAATTCCCTATGGGACTTTTGAAAATTCTATGTCTAATAACTTTGGCGTTTGTGGATGGAATCGGCTGAAATTTTCAGGAAAATGGCACATTTTGTTTCTGAGCAGCTCCTGAAAATTTGGTGGGGTTTCGTCAAGGGGGGGCTGAGAAAAAAGGGGGGTCCCAAAACGCGTTTTTTGCATTGAGTTTTCCATAGGGCGGTTGGACTCACTTTTAGCTCGAACGGCTGAATGGATTTGCACGAAACTTGGCAAAATTGTAGGGACTGTTAGCCCGATGTGCCTTTGCTAGGTCTCAATATATGTGCTCCAGTAGTTTTTGAGAAATTAACGTTTAAATCAAGATATATATCTGTAACAGCGCTCTGGGCAGCGATCCGGTCCGCTTACTTTTCGCTTATCGGAACTTTGCGCGCAGAAAGCTGATTGGCTCTCCGGTGTCTGTCAACATTCTAAACAGTCCGGAGCGGCCGCCATCTTGTCTCTCGGTAGGATCGAGAGAGAAGAAGAGGTGAAAAACGAAGGGTGAATTTAATGAAAGGGGGCAAGGTATCCTCCTTTTGACCCCCTAGGAATGCTGTTGGGGTTATTAAAGGGACCCGTGGGGAAAAGAAAAAAAAAATGATTTTTCACGGTAGAAGCGCTTCACGGGCCGCGAACTGGGCCGCAAACTGGTAGCGAAACGGGAATTCGCCATTTTGTGCTTCGTAAATTAAATTACTAGTTATAAGTGGGTACGGGAGACGTATCCTAATCCCCTATGTTTCCTGAGGGTGGGTGAGGAGGCTGATATATGTTGATACATCTCTTCCAGCGGCTGTGCGTGAGCTTTTTTTTTTTTTTTGCTGCGTGACAGTCCGGAGCGGCCGCCATCTTGTCTCTCGGTAGGATCGAGAGAGAAGAAAAGGTGAAAAACTAAGGGGGAATTTAATGAAAGGGGGCAAGGTATCCCTCTCTTGACCCCCTAGGAATGTTGTTGGGGTTATTAAAGGGTCCCGTGGGGAAAATAAAAAAAAAAATGATTTTTCACGGTAGAAGCGCTTCACGGGCCGCGAACTGGGCCGCAAACTGGTAGCGAAACGGGAATTCGCCATTTTGTGCTTCGTTAATTAAAGTACTAGGTATAAGGGGGTGCGGGAGACATATCCTAATCCCCTATGTTTCCTGAGGGTGGCTGAGGAGGCTGATATATGTTGATATATCTCTTCCAGCGGCTGCTCCATCTTGCCTTTTTTCGAATGCCACAATTTTGTCGTGCACGGCAGCCATTTTAGATGCCAGGCTGGTCCCAGGCTATCACCTACCCCTGCGGATGTAGTTTATGGCCCCAGCTGTAGAGAATTCAGACATGGCAATCCTCCTGATTCAGGCGTGTGAGTACTGATTTCAGTGCTAGTCTCCCGCCTCCCGATTTCTGCAAGCAAAAACCCGGGGGCATATTACTAACAACTAGCGATAATTTTTGTCTATAACTTGTTTAGAGACAAAAATTATCGCCGCACATCGGCGATTTTTATCGCAGATAAACCTTGCTATTATCGCAGAAAAGTCAGCGATATTCATGTATTATCGACCTAATGCTCTTAGCCATGTTATCCACCTCCCATTGGATAACATGGCTAAGAACTGCTCAGGGCAGGTGTTAGATTTTGGAGATATTCGCGCTTAGCGCGAATATCTCCAAAAGTTGGTAATAGAAGGTAGCGATGTTAGGGACTGTTTCCAGTCGCTAACATCTTGGCACGCCACTTTGCATGTCATTAGTGATAAGTATCACTGACATGCAAAGCCGGGCCCAAGATGGTCGCTATCTCCTTTTAGGTGTCACTAACTGGTGTTAGCGACAGCTTGATAATAGGGAAATAATTTTATCTCCGCTTTCATGGTTTTTAAAGCCAAAAAAGCGGAGATAAACCCCCTTGATAATATGCCCCACGATTCCTTGGGGGTTTCAGCTGACAGGGCTTGGTATTGTGTTACATGGTAATTTTTCCATGAAACGTCAGAGGGTCGATGTAGGGGTTCTAGAAGAGGTGATAAACCATTTAAGCCTCATGAACAAGCGCATGGTCTTTTAAAGATTTGTGAAGTACTCGGGGCGGCGGTGTGTGTGTGCCCTCTTTCAGGAGCGGGCGGGGGGGCACTGCCAGCAACTTGCCAGGTCAGGTAGTGTTCAACACGTGCATCACTCTTTCTCTGCTTGCTATTGCGCTCCATGCTTCGGAAAGGTAAGAAAAAGAACGTGCATTTGAGTTTGAAATGTCCGATCCTGCAGCAGCACACTTCCAAAGCCCACACATGACAATAACCCGATTCAAGGCCCCATTCACCCGTTTTTCAAAAAATAGATAACACTCCAACAAATTAAGGTTATAAAACTTTATTAACTTTTAACGATAATGAACAGAACAAAAACTAAAAACATTTAAACATTTATTAACACAAAAAGCAACAATGGTTAGAAGCTGTCTTTTGTGCGAATAGTCCCAAGGCAGCACAACGTGCAGAGTTCTGGACGGCACCCAGGTGATGTCGCCTGGGTGCCGCACTGGTTTAGGGATCCTACAATGCTGCTCCGAAAATTGGCGTGGGGCGTCCCGGGTGGGGCGGGGGGAGGCCTCGTCAGTAGCGGTCTGTTGTGCGAATAGTCCCAAGGCAGCACAACGTGCAGAGTTCTGGACGGCACCCAGGTGATGTCGCCTGGGTGCCGCACTGGTTTAGGGATCCTACAATGCAGCACAGAAAAACAGCGTGGGGCGTCCCGGGTGGTGCGGGGGGAGGCCTCGTCAGTAGCGGTCTGTGTCCAGTGTCACATGGCTGACACAACATGTACGACAGGCACCCAGGTGATGTCCAGTAAACTGCCGCACTGGTTTTGGTATCCTACAATGCTGCTCCGAAAATTGGCGTGCGGCGGCCCGGGGGGGGGGGGGGGGAGGCGGCGTGAACGGGTCTCCCCAGGTGGCGGCCATCTAGCTGAGTTGCGCTCGCTCTTGCGGCCACAGCGTCTCGCTCACCATGTTGTGGAGTTGCTCCCACTCTTGCAGTGCAGCGATAGGCGGCTGCCACATGGCTGTCAAAATGGCGGACGGCTCTTCGGTTTTGGGCCTGGTCCACTGAAATGGCCCTGGGACACCTTGGAAGTCGGACGCTTGCCTGCTAGGGCTTGGGCTCCATTCTCGAAAAGCGTCCCCTCAGCCGTGAAGATTGTATAAAAGTCTTGGGGGCCCCCGACTCCCGCAGGCTTCCGGTGGGGAGCGGCTGCCATGATTGCTCGCGGAATGACCACGACGGAGCCACGAGATGGTGGTGCTCTCATGCTGACGCCAGCTTCAGTCTGAATGATCCAGAAACAAGGTGGGGCTTTCATCGTTTGGGAAAAAAAAATGTTCTAAACCAATGAAAAGTGTTATTTTTAGGTCATATGACCAAGCCTTCCATCTTTAGGAAACCAAAAGTAAAATGAACCAATGAAAAGTTTTATAAACAAGTCACATGACCTGTTATGCGACATAGGGCTACAAAAAGCGTAGAAAATCCGTTGGCACGTGAGGCGGCGTCAGTAGCGGACCGATGTGCGAATAGGCCGAAGGCAGCACAACGCGCCGAGATCCGGATGGCACCGAGGTGGTGTCCAGCAAATTGCCGCACTGGTGTGGCCATCCTACAATGCTGCGCCGAAAGACGGCGTGTCCAGCTGAATTGCGGTCACTGTTGCGGTACAGTGACTCGAACGCGCCGAGATCCGGATGGCGCCGAGGTGGTGTCCAGCAAATTGCCGTACTGGTGTGGCCATCCTACAATGCTGCGCCGAAAGACGGCGTGTTCAGCTGAGTTCCGGTTACTCTTCCGGCACAGTGACTCGAACGCGCTGAGATCCGGATGGCACCGAGGTGGTGTCCAGCAAGTGGCTGCACTGGTGTGGCCATCCTACAATGCTGCGCCGGAAGTCGGCGTGGGGTGCCCCGTTGGCTTATGAGGTGATGTCAGTAGTGGACTGATGTGTCAATAGGTCGGAACCAGCACAAGGCGCCAAGATCCGAATGGCAAGTCCTGGATGTTGAGTGCCTCAGTTGAGATTTCTGAGAAGTGCTTGTAGAACTGTCTGAAGCTTATTTGCACCTGCTGCAGCTTCACTAGGTCCGGCGGAACTTGTTGCCTTTTCCTTTGTGCTTCTTTTCCTACAATGCGTTTCTTCTGAAGACACGACCAGGTCCCTGAATGTGTGCAGGGGGACGCTATTGAATGAATGAACGCGCCGAGATCTGGATGGCACCGAGGTGGTGTCCAGCAAATTGCCGCACTGGTGTGGCCATCCTACAATGCTGCGCCGAAAGTCGGCGTGGGGTGCCCCGTTGGTTTATGAGGTGATGTCAGTAGCGGACCGATGTGTGAATAGGTCGGAACCAGCACAAGGCGCCCTGCACTGTTGAGCCTTTTTCAATGTCTGTTTTTTGTTCTTTCCCCTCCATCAAAAACAAAACAAAAATACAAGGCGCCAAGATCCGAATGGCAAGTCCTGGATGTTGAGTGCCTCAGTTGAGAGTTCTGAGCAGTGCTTGTAAGACTGTCTGAAGCTTATTTGCACCTGCTGCAGCTTCACTAGGTCCGGCGGAACATTTTTCCTTTTCCTTTCTGCTTCTTTTCCTACAATGCGTTTCATCTGAAGACACGACCAGGTCCCTGAATGTGTGCAGGGGGACGCTATTGATTGAATGAAAATGGCGGCTTGACACAAAGCTGACTCAAGCGTTACTGTTGGTGCTATACAGACAAAAATTGGTTTTCAGTTTGTACATTCTTCAGGTTTTTTTTTCCATCCAAGTCTGATTGAGAGTTTGTAGAAAAATGGCTTCAGATTTTCCACATACTACTCTTCAACATTCTTCCTAAATGTAACAATGTGAAACTCACTAGGAGAACGGCTGTTTCTGTTTCCTTTCAAAATGCTGCCACCAATATTTTCTGAATAGAAGACACCATCTTGTAACATAAAGGGCCGAAAGGGGTTCTGGTCTGGCCGATGGTTGGTGGAGACATTTTGACTATATCTTGGACCTGCCCGGCCTCGCCCAAAATGGCGCCGGTATAAATGGGACTCGTAACTCTTTGCCCGCAAATGTATATCTAGAAAATGTTATTGTAAGTGGCCCTGTCGTATTTTAATTACAAAATGTACGTCCACCGATTCCGCAACTGTTAGACACCTTTGTTCTTGTCACCTAATGGCCCGCTCGTTACGTTCTTCTACAGTGTAAATGTCTCCTCATCATATACGATTTGAGTTTGCTCCGTGGCCGGCCCACGTGGTTATAGGCCCGTATTTGTATACTGACATTTTCACAATAAAGGTTTTTAAAACAAAACACGGTAGTAGTATTTTCATTTGTAAAGTTTTTACTTTTAGTGACTGTTTTCGAATCAGTAAAAGGCAAGTGAAATAAAGCAGTCCAATTACATGACGGATAAAAGGTATAATATGTAGGAACGCAGTAAAGATAAATGGTCAAGGGCAGTTGTGTTTTTCATGTCTGCAACATAAAGTGATCGATAAGAATCTGATAATCAGGCGTATCGGCGACTAAGACAGCAGGCCGAATCTCTTTTACTCAACGGCTCCGTCATGGAAGGAAGAAACGCCCTTTTTCTCGAAAAAGGAATATATTTTACTTGCAAGACAGTTGTAAATTTTCCGGGAAAGTACATTAGCCTGGAATATTATAACATATGTTTGAAAAAAAAATATTGTTCGAAAATAATAAAAAGCGTAATTTTTAGGTCATAAGACCAAGCTTTTCATCATTAAATTAACAAAAGTAAAATGAACCAATGAAAAGTTTTATTAACAAGTCACATGACCTGTTATGCTTACGTTACGCGCTGCGCGCCGCGCCTCGGATCACTTCCGGGTGCGCTAACGCGGCGTGTCATAAAACGCATTACGCGACAACGTAGGTCAAGAATATAGTCTAAATGTCTCCACCAACCAGCGTTCAGAACACAACCCCTTTCAGCAGTCCAAAAAGTTCTGTTAAATGACAACAGAGGGGACAGGCAACAAGAACCATCAGTCAAAGAGGGGAGGGCAAGTTCTTCTCTTCCGGGTCATGTTGGGGCGCTACCGGAACTGATCGAATTGGTAGTCTACAGTGTTTCTGGATGTTTCAGACTAAAGCTGGCGTCAGCATGAGACCACTACCATCTCGTAGCTCCGTCGTGGCCATTCCACGAGCAATCATGGCAGCCGCTCCCCACCAGAAGCCTGCGGGAGTCGGAGGCCCCCAAGACTTTTGTAGAATCTTCACGGCTGAGGGGACGCTTTTCGAGAATGGGACCCAAGCCCTAGCAGACAAGCGTCCGAGTTCCAAGGTGTCCCAGGGCCATTTTAGTGGACCAGGCCCAAAACCGAAGAGCCGGCCGCCATTTTGAGAGTCCTGTGGCAGCCGCCTATCGCTGCACCGCAAGAGCGGGCGCATCTCAACTACATGGTGAGCGAGACGCTGTAGTCGCAAGAGCGGGCGGAAAACAGCTGAATGGCGGAAGAGGCACAGTGTAGCAAAAGCGGGCGGAATGGCAACTAAAACGATAAAGGGGCGCCCCACTACAGCTTGTCTTCAGGTCAAACGGATTGTGGGACAAGGTCCAGAATTGAAGAGTCATCAAAAGGCAAAAAGTACCGCCGGACCCCGGGAGCCGGCCGCCTATGTCGGGGGCGATCTCAGGCTACACCAGTGCTATAAGACTTGGGGAGGGTGTCGGAGCCAAGCGTCTTCTCCGAGTCCATGGCCATCACAGCGTCCCTCAGGGGCCTCCGTCAAGCTGTTTAGGAAGGTAACATATTACATTGTTTTCTAATGCAGTCAGGTCCACAAACGACACTCACTTACTTTGAGAATAGTGAAGCTGCAGTAGGTGGAAATAAGCTTCAGACAGTGTTACAAGCGCTGCTCAGAACTCTTAACTATGGCACCCAACATCTAGAACTTATGCTATTTGAGAATGGTAGTGACATCGAAGCATCTCAGGGACCAAAACCATTAACGTACTTTCACGTATGAAAATCTTACTTGGGGAGGGGGCA
This sequence comes from Lissotriton vulgaris, assembly GCF_964263255.1. Lineage (NCBI taxonomy): Eukaryota > Metazoa > Chordata > Amphibia > Caudata > Salamandridae > Lissotriton > Lissotriton vulgaris. The sequence goes on from NW_028248181.1 coordinate 7,404, forward strand.
GGAGCGAAGCGCCCCCTCCCAGTCAGCGCCACCACACCGTATGTTGAAAATCTGAAGCCATCGTTCTACAAAGTCAACCAAACTTGGATTGAAAAATCTAGAAAAATGTACAAACTGAAAACCAGTTTTGGTCTGCATAGCATCAGTAGCAACGCTTGAGTCAGCTTTGTGTCAAGCCGCCATTTTGATTCAACAAAGCACAGGCATTGAAAAAGGCTGAAATTCAGAACTCTAAACTATGGCACCCAACATCCAGGAGCTTGCTATCCGGATCTTGGAGCCTTGTGCTGTTTTCGATCTATTCACACATCGGTCCACTACTGACATCATCTTATAAACCAACGTTATGTAAATAGTTTTTTAATAAAATGTTTTACCCTGTTTCTTTGCTGGTGTGTTGTCTATATTTTTAATATTTGCATAGGGTTTGTCATTATTTTGTGCGGGATGGGTGATGGAGCCGAGCTGTCTTGCAGCCCTCATGGTGTGGAGCTCAGTTCATCTCACTATTTTCGTATTTCTCAAGAAGGGTTGTTCCTAATATTTCTATTTTAGCGAGGTCAAAAAGAGATCCAATTAGTGGCCTACTGATTTTGCTCGATTACTTTTATTTTTTTTACACGATTTTTCACTATCTGCAAAGACTAAACAGAGTATTGCGACTTTGTGCTTGTTTGTAAATAGAGAATGATCCAAAGAGAACCAATTCTAAAACAGTAAATGCTTGGACAACAATCAATCAAATGGAGAGACAAGGAGGTACGACGGATTACAACGGAGGGGAGGGGGGGGGCAGCGTTCAAAGCACATCAGCGTGCATAAATACGAAAATGTTTTTATCTATCACGTACTTGACATTTTAAAGCTTTTCATATTTGCTATTAAAAAACCAATGAAATTCACAGAAAAAACCATAGGTTATAGTGGATATATAGTTAGGAATTTGCATTTACAAAACCTTGAAAATTCAATGAAAAAACCATAGGTTATAGGCCATATATAGTTAGGAATTAGCATTTACAAAACCTTATTTTACTCGCATAAAACCATTGAAATTCCATATATAGTTAGCTAACTATAAGCGCTAACTATATATCGCGCACCCGCAATCCACTGCTGATGATGTCACATATTACATCATTCATGACATGGTCAGTGACATCACTGATGACATCACTGATGACATCTCAAATGACATCACTGATGACAACTCAAATGATATCAATGATGACATCTCAAATGACATCACTGATGACAACTCAAATGACATCACTGATGACATCTCATTTGTCATCACTGATCACATCACTCATGTGATAATACAATGAACCTCTTCAGACTCTAATATAACCTTACATACACTCAGTATAAACAGACACTCACAGACTGTCACTCATCCATGGAGTTACTCACACACCTAGTCAGTCATGCAAAGAATCAATCACACCTCCATTTCCTCAACTATACAGTTATACACATCTTACTTATTCAAACATATAATAACACATATTTACTCTCTTATATAATCCCTGATACAAGCTCACAGTGATCGATACAGCCACTCACACATTCACTGGCTCTTATGTTCAGTTATTTATATATCTCAACTCTCACATGTATTGTGTTTTACATACGTACTTACTTGCACATGTAGCAATGAGAAATCCATTCACTCACCAACACACCCATGCACAGTCAACCGCCCATATAGCTGTTTCCACGTGCACTTTTGAAACCATACATCTAGTGAATCAACTGCTCACACATCTATGCACAGAGTCACGCACCTCCCAGCCACCCACACACACACTCAGCCTCCCATTCAAATATTTGGGCAACCAATCAATAACCCATATGGCCACTCTTATAGCTACTGATCAACACATGCAGCAGCTTACACAACAACAAACATACTGATGCACGAATTAAGACAGTTTAGTCACTAACCCATGTACTCAGTGAGACACATTTAATCACTCACTCATACAGTCAGTCATGCACCTACTAAATTCTTCATCCAGACACTTATACATCCACTCATTCTTCAATATGTGAAACATATTTAAACTTTACAGACACATACAATCACTGGATGTTGTGATCAGTGATGTCATCAGTGATGTCACTGACCATGTCATGAATGATGTAATATGTGACATCATCAGCAGTGGATTGCGGGTGCGCGATATATAGTTAGCGCTTATAGTTAGCTAACTATATATGGAATTTCAATGGTTTTATGCGAGTAAAATAAGGTTTTGTAAATGCTAATTCCTAACTATATATGGCCTATAACCTATGGTTTTTTCATTGAATATATATATATATATATATATATATATATATATATTTTTATATATTTTTATATATTTATATATATATATATAAAACATGAAATGCAATGGACTACATATACCAGCATGCTATGTGAGTTACAAACAGGAAATACTTGTAAAATTAGACATAAATGATGCCTGCTGTTTTGATTTTGAAAAAAAAATATCCAGTGACCAAGGTTCGAGTGGTAAACCGAAACGTGTTGGGCATGGCTATTGCCTTTTGCACTTAAATAAATGATAAAATCATTGATTCCGAGTGAGTGTGTTCTTCAAAAAATCTCTATATATACATATATACACATATATATGTATATATATTGCAAAATCTTCCGACCCAAAGTTCACAACAGGAAGGACCGGCACTCCGCTTGCTTCAATCAAAATAAGGTTTTTTCCATCAAGGTTACAAATCAGTAAAAGAGCGTCGACATGTTTTGATGCAAAGCCTTTCTCACAATGCTGACTCACAGTTACGGGGCAATATTAAATTTAGCAGACATAACTAAACATAGAAAAGGGATACTCGTGCATCTCATTAAGTACTGTACACATAATGGCGACCATATTTAAACATGTTATTTAGGTCAGAAAGAACATCAAAATTGTCTCAATTAGTGTCAAAAGAATGTGAAAAGAATACATTACAATATGAAATAACAACAGTTATTACAGTTTGTTACGTCACATATAATTACAACTAATAACCTTAAATTTGATATTAGTGATATGTATCTATAGATATTGATGCCTTCTATCACATCTCATGCCCTATTGGGCAGTTTTAACACACCCATTTAAGTCTCTGGCTATAATTGATATTGTGGGGCTACTTGACATCCTGCAAATGCTCAAAAAATAATAATGACAAACCTACTCCATTGAGTCTAATAGTATTCAGTTGCAGTGAAAATTCCGCCCCTCTGTCAAATTTAAACATATTATGCAAGATGTACTGTAGCTTAAAATTCAACTATACACATTATACTCAGCTTAGTACCTTAACTACACACTGGAAAGAAAAACTAATCACCTAATAATTTATAAAATAAATATAAAGGGGAAAAAAAGATATCTCTGCTCTTTTGCGTCACATTCATTGAACTGGAAATCCCAAATTCACTTCTGAAAAGGGCCTGGAAAATAAAAAATACAAAAGATATGTACAAGTGTATACGAGTAAAAGCAGAACAAGTAGACCGACAGCGAAATACTCTCGCGAATGGTATGTATCCTCTGCTGGCCGAGGGTTTACCTAAGGCCACCCCGGAACTACCGAAAGATCTGCCACCTCCATTGCTCCCGACTAAATTACGTCACAAGACCGCAGAAGACATTTTCCTTTCTTCCTACTTAGACGACGTAGCTCCTGCATATACAAATCCACGTGTCCGCACACCACCCGCTGACCGCACTCCACCCCGAGATAATCTACCCCTACTTCCGCAACAACAGACTCCTCCTCCCGCTCCGCATCTTCCGCCTGTTCCCCCACTCCTTCCTGCACCTATTATTCCTGGCTATCACCCACTAAACCCTTTTGGACCTGGCACCTCGGGAGGTGCGACAGGAGGTTTTCAAACGCCACCACAAACACATAGATTGACTTATAGGGATTTAGCGCTACAATGTACGCCTCAAACAGCTAGTTACGACATACTTAAAGAGCCTCTTACAGACTGTAGATATGATCCAGTACCCGGTAAAGACGACAGGTTGATGCTAGCATCAGTACGCCTACGACGAGTTGCAAACTATTTAATGTTACTACCAGGAATGATTGATCATCTAGACAGAATATATCATTTTGTCCAAACGGGGGAAGGTCCTGAAAGTATTGGCGAGGCCATGGCGCACCAGAAGGTTGACACTCAAAGGATGATATTACGTTTTTTTATAAACTGCTTAATAAGAGACCAAGATAGGCCTGGTGTAGACCAGGAAGAAATGAAAGCACTTAACAGATGGGGTCAGAATATAGCTGATGGAAAACATGATAGACAGGGTTGTATAGACAACATGTACCGAAGGATCCGAAAAGTAGTAGAAAAAATACACGAAAGAAGACAGCCTGAACCAGAAATAGACTCAGATAAAAATGAATCCTCGGAGGAGGAACCACCAGAAATGACAACAGGACAATTGCAATTACCAGCTAGAGAAATGATAGCATATGTAGGTAAGGGAAGACCCTTTAATAATTCAATACGTCCGGTACGCCCAGAAAGTAAAAGACTCTTTCAAGTCGCCATGTCAAACCCGAAGACGCCTGAACATCTATTTCAGGCTACCGATAAAATACTTCAAGAACGAATGGGGTACCATGTACTCAATTCCATTGATGAACAAGAATTAGCCAGGTCAGCAGTACAATGGGCTGACAGTTCTGATAAATATAGTGATGACGCGTTAGCGCAAACGTTTTTGAATCTTTCCCCAGACGAACAGCGTCTAGCCGGTATATACATGATACAACACCTTCTTATATTGTATAAAAGCCAACATTCTGATCCAGGTCCCCTACCTGATATATTAATAGAACTACTCCTGAATAAATGGAGAGGCCTAGGTACCGATTTAATTAACGTAATTCTAGAGCATCGGCACAGATATAGTGCCTTCCTGTGTCCACAGTTTGATCCAGCTCCAACCATGGACAGAAAGTCGTATTACATAGACAGACAGAACCCTTTACGGGAAGTGCATCCAGTCAGGAATGATGATAATACTCTTAGACGCGTGTTTGTGTACACGCCCATAACAAAAATGGAACTACTAGAAATGAAGAAATTAGTGCCCAGCCATGACAAAGACCCAGCAGGTTTTCACCGCGAACTAAAAGACATGTTACTCATGGGTGATTATACCTATCCCGACATCATGAAAATATTGAAAGTATTATTGCCTGCCGGTATTTACGAGAAACTCAAAGAAAAAGAATGGGAGGTGGGAGAACAAAAGATTGAATGGGCTGCATTAGAAAACGGAGAAAATACTTGAACCCCAGGCCTAGGGCTTGGGGACAAAATTAAAGCATTACCAGGATTGTTAGTACAAGTATTTTCACGTTTATTAGCTACTAAAAAGGAGGACTGGGATGCAATCTCAGCCTGTAAACAGAAACCCGATGAAGACACTAGTGATTTTTATTCCCGATTTGAGAAATGTTTTGGTATTAATAGTAGCCTGAAAGCAAGTAGCGAGTCATATCCACATCTTTTTGTAACCAAGTTAGTCGAGAATTCCTTGCCCCAAGTTAAGAATCGTGTACAGAAAGTCGAGAGCACATGGCAAGCAAATACGCCTTCACAAATGTTACAGATGTTACAGTATCACCAGAACAGAATTAGAGAAGAACATGATCACGAACAAAGATGCATGAAAGAAACGAAAATGAAAATGTTAGTAGCTCAGTCAGTTCCAGCCGACGGACAGAAAAAGGGCACGACACAGTCTAACACTTCAGCAGCTCCTGTTAAAGGGACATGCAACTATTGTAAACAGCCAGGTCACTATATAAACGATTGTGCAGTTTTGAAACACAATATACTTACAGGTAAAACTAAAGAGAGACCGCGTCAACCTAGGCCAGATCAGGCCCAACAAGTACCCCAGAATATCCAGCCTATGCAAGCTTCACAACAGACAGTACAGACAGTAGCGGTACCACAGCCACAACCGATTGCCGCAACACAACATGCAACTCAGCAGATGTACCAGTATGCCCAAACTGATTATCCCGATTATCAGCGATACACATGAAACAGCCTAGAGAGGGAAGTTGGCTTGCCTCTTTTTAAGGTTCCTGTAGATCAAGAGGGTCCTTATGTACACAGTCAAGTATTAGGGAAAGACAGAAAGTTTTAAATTGATACAGGGGCAAGCAGAACAACGATAAGTCACGACGAGGTTCCAGGGGCACCCCTCTCAGGCTCACAGAATGTTTCCCTTGGTTTTTCAGGCAAGCCTATTATTAATGAAGTATCGCAACCACTTCCCCTTGCAGTTGGTCCATTGACACGTACTACAGACTTATTACTCACAAAGTCATGTCCAGAAAACTTGTTAGGTATCAAGACACTGAAAGCTCTAGGAGCTGTTATTTGCTGTTCTCCGGAAGGAGTAAGATTGTTTTTGCGTGACTTTAAGGGTCACTACGTGTTGAGAGATATTGATCCCAGATTACAGAACGTACCTGCACATTTATGGGCACAGGGCCCCACTGATGTAGGTTGTATGCACATTACTCCATATCGTGTCACACTTAAACCAGGAGTTGTTTTACCACAAATTCGACAATACAAGTTACCCCCAGATGCTGTAGTGGCTTTACTGAAAATCATTGACGAGCTCATTGCACAAGGAGTGGTTGTAGAAACCGACTCGAATTTATGTAATTCTCCTATCATCCCAATTCTTAAACGCTCTGATTCAAATGCACCACCAGTCTATCGATTAGTCATCGATTTGCGCGAATTGAATAAATGCATTGTACCGCAGTTCCCTGTGGTCCCAGATATCTCATCTCTATTGACAACTATTGATTCCGAGGCAACGTTCTTTACTGTAATTGATCTGAAGAACGCCTTCTTTAGTGTCCCAATTGATCCGGAAAGCCAATACCTTTTCGGATTCTGTTTAAATGGACGAAGCTTCAAATTTGCACGCGCACCTCAAGGATTCACAGAAAGCCCCAGCATCTATAGCCAAGCACTGAAAAGACAACTCGACAGTATTCACATGCCTGACAACACTGCCCTGCTTCAGTATGTCGATGATCTACTGATCACCGCCCGAAGTGAACCTGAATGTGAACTAGCATCACTGACGGTTTTGCATTTCCTGGCTGACAAAGGACACAAGGTGTCCCCTTCGAAGCTGCAATTCTGTGTTCAGCAAGTGGTGTACCTTGGGCACTTGCTGTCCAAATGGGGGAGACAGCTAACACCTGACCGCATCCAGTTAATTGCAAACATGTTACCACCCAGGACACAAAAGGAGGTGCTGGCTTTTATAGGCCTCACTTCTTACTGCAGACAATGGATCCCTCAGTATGCATTTCTAGCAAAGCCACTCATACAGTTGACAACCCAGGAGGCAGCGACATCGACTGTCCTCCCTTGGACTCAGGAACACACACAAGCTTTTGACGACTTAAAGAAAGCCTTATGTCAAGCACCAGTTTCAGCGACACCATGTTACAGCAAGCCTTTTACACTTTTTGTCACAGAACGTGAAGGTACTGCATTGTCGGTACTCACGCAGGATCAAGCAGGTTCACACAAACCGTGTGCTTACTTTTCTAGTACATTAGATCCAGTAGCCCAGGCTCTGCCTGCGTGCTTGAAATCAGTTGCAGCAACAGCTCTAGCGATCAGACAAAGTGATTCCATAGTGTTAGGACATCAATTCACAGTACAAGTTCCACACTCCGTGGAAGTTCTTTTAAACCAAACACAGACTCAACACTTGACTATAGCACGACTGACAGGTTATGAATTGACATTGTTTCAGCCACACATAGAAATTAGACGTTGTAATACATTGAACCCTGCTACACTTTTGCCATTAACTGAAACAGACCCATTGGCACACGATTGCATTGAAGTTATTACCATCACGACGAAACCTAGACAAGACTTGACAGACACCGCATTACCTGATCCAGACCTGACACTTTATGTGGATGGTTCATGCATGAGAACAAGTACAGGGGAATTAGTGGCCGCATACGCAGTCACAACAGAAACCGAAGTCATAGAAACAAATTGTATTGATACCTTGTCAGCCCAAGCAGCAGAGCTCATCGCTCTGACACAAGCCTGTATTCAAGCCAAGAACAAGAGAGTTAACATATACACAGATTCCCGTTATGCATTCGGAGTTGTACACGACTTCGGAGTACTCTGGCGAGAGAGAGGTTTTTTGACTTCTCACGGTGCCAAAATTCAGCACGGTCCCCTCATTCAAGCTCTGTTAGACGCAATACATCTGCCTACAGCCATATCCATCATGAAGTGTAAGGCACATACGAAAGCTACAGATACAATTTCCCAGGGTAACGACCTGGCAGACCGAACAGCCAAGCATACAGCTCAGAATCAGACTCATGCAACTGACTTGACAAAGACAATAGTCGCGACACCGACACATTGCATGACAGTTAAGGATCCCGCCCTAGATGTAATTGACATACAGACACATGCTACACCAGACGAAATCAAGAAATGGACTGAACTAGGAGGGGTCCAGACAGAACAGGGATGGATGACGAAGGGAAAATCTACATGGTTTCTCCCTGACTCTATGGTCCAAATTATCATCAACACAGTACACAGCCCAGCACATTTAGGAGAAAAGGCCATGTTAGACAGTATTCAAAATCTTTGGTTCAATAAACATTTACGAGCAGCAGCCAAACAGAAAGTGCGTACTTGCATGATTTGTTGTCAGTTCAACCCAGGTAAAAGCATTCCCGTAGAGCAAGGTGGATTTCATCCTCCCGATCACCCTTTTGAAGTCCTCCAGATGGATTATATCCAGATGGAACGTTGTCGAGGATTCAAGTATGTCCTCGTAGTTGTATGTGCACTCTCCCGTTGGACAGAAGCATATCCAGTCCCAGATTACACTGCTCCGACCACTGCCAAGCAGCTGGTTCGTGAATTCTTCCCCAGATATGGTTTGCCCCGCATCGTATACTCCGATAATGGTCAGCCATTCTCGTCCGAGCTTATGAAGCAGGTATCACTCCTGCTAGGCTATCAGTGGAAGTTCCACTGTGTCCGACATCCCGAGGCAGCAGGTCTCGTAGAGAGACACAATCAGACTCTGAAGATTCGTCTTGCTAAGATCTGTAGAGAGAAAGGTGTCGACTGGATAGTAGCTTTGCCAGTTGCCCTCTTCTATATGAGAATGGTCGCACACTCCAGAACAGGGCTATCCCCGTACGAGGTGGTCTTTGGTAGGCCACCGAATATGTGGGGGACGCCTTTGCCTAGAAAAATTACCGATGTTGACTGTAACATGCTGACAGATTACCTTGCCTCCTTGATGTCTGCACTACAATCATGTCGTTCACAGGTCGCTGCAGCCTTTCCCGACAACACCGAGGTGAAACCGCATGAAGTTGCTCCGGGGGACCACGTCTTCATCAGGAATTTCGACAGGAGGAGTCCGCTGGAGCCCCGTTGGCAGGCGCCGAAGCTAGTACTTCTCACAACAAGGACCGCAGTGAAGGTGGAGGGCCGCAAGGGATGGCTCCACTCGAGTCACGTGAAGAGATTTCATGCATTGCCGCCAGAGACTGACTTTCCCTCCCCCTCTAAGGACTGCCCAGATTCTAGTGACTCTAAACTTCCCTTGATAGAGAAAACTCCACAGCAGGAGTATAAACAGAAGTTGAGGTCTAGCAAGTCAGACAGTTTAATTGTTTAAGTCCTCCCCTAGGTGAATCGGTTAGACGAGTTTTCTGACATGTATCCCCTAGACCCCAACAGAGAGAGAGATAGACAGAAACAGCTCAAGAAACGTGAATATTGTAAATCTCTGCGTAGTCACTGTATTGTGACATTATTGATTATGTTTTTTCTAAGTCTTTTGATTATTGCTGCAAGTGGACTGTTACATATGTACTACCCTATTTTCAAGCGTGCACATTCTTCCTTAAATGTCACTGCCGAGCACTCTTTCAGTGAACTACCCCCGCATGAGTTATCTTACAGACTTGCGCTGCGCAACAATACATTCATTAGTTTGTTACACCATTCCCATCAGACAAGCAACGTTACCAATTGTTGGATATGTGGCCGACTCCCTCCCTATCAGAAATACAAGGGAGTTCTGCCCCTCTTTCCATATCCGTTCACACACAATGGTTCCTGTGGGGCATGGTTTAGTTTGATTAATTCCTTGAATTCAGATTCTGTAGTTTACCAGGGCAACTGGGTATGGGGAAATCTGAACACTGTTTTGCATAAAATATGTTTCCCTGACAAGGAGGGTCTTCCCAAAAGGACAGGAACTGATCTAGAAAATGAAGTATATGGATTAGGTAACTTTACACTTAACCTCATGATTCTGAGTGTTGAATCCGAAACAGAATCAGTCTTGCCCGCCATGTCCGTACTACCAGTCAAAGGTGAATTATGTGTCAGAAAGAATGGTTCAGTACACCTGGGTCATAGTAAATGTACTACTGTGATCGAATTCAGTGATAAGGGCAAGTCTACATTCAAGGCTTCCCGTCATTCTTACTTCATTTGTGGTCATACTGCATATATCCGCTTACCTCTAGATTGGGATGGCACCTGTTACATTGCATTCCTTCTGCCACCTGTTTTCCTAGCCCCTCCTGATTATTATAGGGATACCCATCTAGTGCACAATAGACCACAGAGAGATCTCCCGATTGTCGACTACACTGAAACGGCATGGGAGCAATACACAGACTTCAATAAAGGTTTCTTTCCCTACTTAGGTGCTGTCTTTAATAGTAAACTGATACGAAAATTAACCAGAACCCTTGAAGCAGTAGTGAATGAAACTACTTCCGCCCTAGGTAACTTAACAGAGGAGCAGTCTGCTATGCGGATTGTTGTTCTTCAAAATCGTCTTGTCCTTGACGTCATCCTGGCCGATAGGGGCGGAGCTTGTAGAGTCATCGGATCGAGTTGCTGTGTTTTCATTCCAGAAAACGCGCCATCAGTATATAAAGCCATAACCCGTCTTCACAAGATTGCAAGTCTGATACACCAGAATCCAGGCACCTGGACTTGGTCCGGTTGGTTCTGGACCACGTTGTCAGCCTGGGGATGGAAAGTCCTATCCTTCCTTGGAATAGCCCTTGTCATAGTATTCAGTTGTTGCCTATGTCTGCAATGTGGGCCAGCGATTTGCGGCTTGTGCGCCACATCATGTATTCCTCATTCAAGTCCGCATTCAAAATCACGGAAGAAAGAAGAGCAAATGATGTTACATGAACAAATTGATAGATTAATGAGGATTGATATATCATGAAGGGTCCGTAGGGGACAAGGAGGGAATCAGGTAATATGAATTTTTATGGTCAATTGTGTCCCCTATCGTAGACCCCAACGGCTCCATGTACGTGCTTCAAGTACATGTAAGTTCCCTCCACTTCCAGTTATGAAGACGCAAATACATTTGCGTCCAACGTTGACATGTCCTCTTTCAGATCCACCATGAATGGGTCGAATATTCAGTTCCTAAGTATGCCGTGCCACCGTCTTTACATGGTGCACTTCCACGTTTTTCTAGCTCTGGCGAGTTATGCCCAGATTCCTGCCATCGAGCTTTTTCTGCCTTCTGCCTCTGCAAACTACAGCCTGGACCTGCATCTGTGTCCATGAACTTTTACTTTACTCCCTGTGCGGCGAGCGGTGCCTGGCTCGACCCACTTGCCTGCCAAGACTGTATTCAGCCTTCAAGTTATCTGCTCCGCTCCTCGAAAATACATTCCTGTCTAGCAGTTTAGGTAAACATCTTTCCCAGCTGCAGAGCAAAGGGCCCGGCCTTTCTGTCTCCGTGCAAGTAATTCATAGCTCCCGTTACCATGGTAGGCCCATGGCCCCCTTGCTTTACACTAAGACACGTAGTCGCATATGCACGCATTAACAGCCAGTATAGAATAGCCTCTGCCCGAGAGACCTTTCCTTCTAGATAATACAGTTCCTCAAACACAAGATATTAGATATGATTTGGGATTAGGTTGTTCTGACACCCCAGACTTCTGTCTCCTCATGCAGGGCTAAATGTCAAGTCCCCTTCACCCTCCAGTTACACGTCAATCATACGTCATGCTGCTGCACGCGCATCTCTGCCACATATTTCTGCTGACTCTGCAGGATTCTTCCAGGGATCCACCCACTTGTGACACCTCTATGTGACGTTTCTAGCACACACCTTCGTGTACGCCCTAGTGCACGCCTTCTGATTACGTATTATTACGCACTTGTATGCTTATCTCGTTTCTCTCAGCTGTTACGCCCTCTGCATTCAATATTACTGTATGCATTGACTATATATATGATATCCTGTTAATGAAACATTGTACATGTCCATTGTCTATCCCTTCCTGAACCCTTGTGGTGATCGAACATGATACCTGGTTCGAACCAATTCCTTTTTAAGGAATAAAACCCAATCAAACTCAGATGCCACGGACTCTGCCTCTTCTTTTTGACTGAGTTATTCTTATTGAACTTTACCGCATAAATTAAGTATAGGTAATAATATTAGCTCATACTCCTCTATGTACTTATTTCCACTCTCCATTTGTAACAGCAAAGGTTAAAGAACATTAAAATAATTATAGAGACAGGTTGAGTTATTACTGTTCTCACAAGTAGGAATAGTCAAGTCAAAAGTCAAGTCAAAAATTTTATTTGTATTGGTACTCGACAGAGGACCACAAAAGAAATTATTTACATTTTACAAAAAGTGCAACAGTATTAATACAAAGATAAAAATTGTTTAAAAAACTTGTACAAATTGTAACAAATGAATTCATTCAAAGGTAGACCACACGTATCTAAAAGTTCTCTCCCCTTAGTAATTCTGCAGAAGCGGAATATAGGATTGAGGTATCTTATACGAGCTAGGGTTACTTTATGATTGGGACACACGAGTAATAAATGTTCTATAGTTTGATCACCCCCTGCGCACAAAGTACACAGAGGAGATCCTCCTGGAAGCCATCTGGAGGTGAATGCTAATAGTGGTAAGATGCCCAACCGGTACATAGTGATCGCTCTCCTTACACCATGTGTCAGGGTAAACCCAATATAAGGTCGAGTTTGCTTGTATTCAAGTTTTTCCACAAATGGCTTGTAGATGGTTAATTTATTGCAGTGTAAACAGTCCAATTCGTAGCTCAGTTTAGGGGTAAAAGTTTTTAAGAACAATTTTAATTGCGCTGGAGACCAAGTACTCAACATTTCAATTTTAACGTGTGCCAGCCGAAATGCTACAGCCAAATTTTCCAGAAAGACTTGCTTTTTAGGCCCTGTCCCAAAAGACTCTTTTTTCAACACTGACCTTAGAGTATTCTCCTTCGCGTGTATCAGGTTGTAGGCCCACCTTATTACATTAGCGATAGCTATAGCATAAGAGCTTATGATTGATAGTTCTAATCTCAGTGCCTGTACAGGTACAGCATCGGAAACTTTCATGATCCTTCTTAAAATTTTCCCCTCTTTTTGATCCATGAAAACCCATTGCTTTATGGGGATGTATTCCGTCGCATATGATAATACAGGTGGTATTTTTACTCTGTATGTGCCTAACAGTGCAGAGAAGTGTCTATTCCCTGTTGCGCTGTAAAGTTTCAAGAGAGCAGAGGCATGTATATCAGCTTTCCTTTGTAAGTTTGATACCTGTGTTGAATTTGTTAAATTTTTGGAGAGAATCCTTCCGCGATAAGGATAGTTGTCTACCTCTTCTATTTTTTCTTCACCAATCTTCCAGGTATACTTGGCGCTTTGTTTTCTTCCTGAAAAAGCTATCACTTTAGTTTTCTTTATATTTGGTATTAGATAATTTTCCTTCGAATATTGATACAGAATGTCCAATGATGCCTGCAGTCCGAAAGGGGTTAGATCTAATAATACTATATCGTCAGCGTAGAGTAATGAAATTATGCTTTGCTGGGCAATCTTCGGCGGGAGATTAGAACCAATTTGCAATTGGTGAGGCAAGTCACTTAAATAGAGGGAAAAGAGGAGCGGGGCTAAAAGGCACCCTTGTTTTAGACCATTCTCTGTTTGGATTCTTTTTGTGAGTCCTTTTTCTCCCCCCATCTGGACTTGGCACCAGGTATTGGTGTGGAGGCTTATTATTGCTTGCAGCAATTGTTCTTGGATTCCAAGCCTCCTAAGTTTTTTCCATAGGGTAGATCGATCAACCCGATCAAATGCCGTTGAATAATCGATGAATGCGGCATAAACTACCTGGGCTTTTTCAGTAATGTATTTGTCGAAGATAACCTGAATAACTGCTATGTTATCTGTGACCGAGTGCTTAGGCCTAAAGCCTGCTTGACACATGGGTATCAGACCTGACGAAAAGGCCCATTCTTTCAGGCGATCTAGTACCTCTGCCGCGAACACTTTGCCTACTGCATCCATGAGTGCGATCTGTCGGTAATTTCCAGCTTGGGTTTTGCTTCCCTTCTTATGGATAGGGATAATTATGCTTCCCTGCCAAGATTTTGGAACATGTCCACTCTCAAAGATGTGATTAAAGAGAGGGCATAGTAGCTTGCTCCATTCTTTCGGTGCGACTTGTAACGCCTTAATCGGGATTTGATCTGGTCCAGAGGCGCCTGTGGTTCTTGCTTTGCGTATGTTAAGTTCAACCGAGATGGCTGTCGTTTGTATTAGAGGACTCTCATCTTTTTCATGATTCATATCTTTACTGCTTACTTTAGGTTTTATTGGGTTTACTTTGTAAAGATCTGAGAGGTATAGTTCCCAGTCGTTCGGGGGAACCGGGATGGTTTGTAGATTTTTCTTTGTACCAGTTATTTTCGCGATTAAGGACCAATATTTACGTTGATTGTATGTACTTGCAGCAATCAGAATATCGACCCAATTTTGATCTTCTATAGCTCTTTTTTCCTTTTGGTTCTCCCGCCTCAGTTGGTTCTTCAATCTGTTTATTTCCTTCTTTACACTTGCTGAAAAGTTCATGTATTGGGCACGTATAAGTTTATTTAATTGTTTCTTTACTTCTGATTTCTTATGGGAACATACATTTTTTCCTCCCTTCTTTTTAATATTGCCTTTTGCACCCGATGATATCATACTTAGGATAAGTTTTTTAAAATCCTTAATTATGAATTCAAAGTTTTCTATAGGATTTTTGGAGAGTCTCTGCTCCAAAAGCTTTGAATGATCAATCTTTGTCATGATTTTATCAAGGGTCGAGGAATTCCAGTAGATGCGTCTCCGTTCACTTTCCATTAGTACAGTACTTTCAATGTAAATAATGTGGCTAGGTTGGGAAGTTTTAGGTATCCAATCTGCTGTTAATTGCATAATCGCATGATCACTCTCCAGACAAAATTGATTAGATAAAAACAGAGCAGTATCGAGCAGATCCATACTGCTTATGATATAATCTATAATGGAAGGAGACCCATTGCCTCGTCTGGTGTACTTTGCTGGAATGTCTCCCTCAACAGCTCCATTCAATGTTAGTCCATTAAGATTAGTTATTGCTGATAATAACAATCCGCCTCTTTTATTGGTTAATATACCCTCAGGGAATTGTGGAATTATAATTTCCTGACCTTCTTCTGCATATAGATTTGCCCACCTATTAATTTCAGAGTTGGAGATTTTACTATTGAAATCCCCCGCAATTAAGAAGGATGAATGAGTATAGATCTCCGTAATATGCGTAATCTTTTCAATTATATCCAAAAATGTAATGTCGTTTTCTTTCCCAGGGGGAGCGTAGACATTGAAAAGTAAGATTGCCTGTGGTGAAGCAGTGCTATGTGTTTTTGCGAAAATTTGAATGCACTGCAAGTTGTTAGATTTTGTGTCTATTATTTCCTGTTCCCACAGGTAATCTTCCCTTAGCAATATGGCTAACCCTCCTTTAGCATGACCTCGATTAGTGGATAGTGCTAATTTTTCATATATAAAGTACCCTTTAAGAATGAAAGATACGGTATCCCATGTTTCTTGTAGAAGCAATATGTCTGGGAGATTTCTCATAACCATGGACAGTTTGTTTTTAGTTCTGCCAGCAATGTTCCAAGATGTAATCCTTAGTCCCGTGCTAAACAGAATGTTGTCTGAAGTTAGAGATTTTGTTGCTATTCAGAGTCTCGGAGACCCAAGCCCAGGACTCAGTAGTAGTATGCTCTTCAGGTTCCATGTCAGCTTTGTACCAAACTGCCCTATGACCTTTATTCACCAGAATTTTTAGATTTGTGAAGTCTCGGTCTTCAGTTATGCCATTTTTTCGCTGGTATTTATTGACTTGAGAGTTGGTGATAGCCTGTATTTGAGCATTATACCCATTGGGGGTATTATAGTCCTTTAATTCTTCTATTTCCATTACATCATATCCGTGCTTGTGTAGTGTCTCTTTCTCCTTTAGTATTATGCCTGGAAGGACTGTTGACCAAAAGGTTACCACTGTCAATTTATTATTCTCTTTTTTGGGAAAAGACACAAGATCGATTTCATTACTAGTCATTGTATCTAAAGTCCTTATATGTCGTAATAAGTTTATAATCCTTCCTCTATTGAGTGGTGCCGAATCGATAGGAAAAAGTTCCTCGATTTGAAGAGTTTTGGAAGAAGACCCTTCCCCCTTTTTATAGTAGCTATTGTTTTCTTCTATAAAGATGTTTTTACTTTGATCTGATTGCTTGGGGTATTTGGTAGGAATATACTCTTTTACTGTCGGGTCTAGTTGAGGCACCATATTTTCATAGTTGTTACTGGCAATACCTTTTTCAACGTTTTGAGACTCTATTTTAATGTTGCATTGTTTTTCTTCAGATTTATGAGAAATTACAGATTTTTGGAATTTTAGTTTACGATTTTTCCGTTTTTGTATCCTTCTCTCTGGCTTTCTTCTCCTTTTTTTCCCAACTGCAATGTTCTTTTCCTGGTTCTTGTTGGTGAGCGTGTCTTCATTTCCTTCACTCGATGCGTTACTGATGTTTATTCTTGATTCCTGCATTTCAGGAACGTTAGCATTAGTAGACTTATTCGTTCCATGAGTTTTTGAAAATAATGGAAAGTGTTTTATTTTCTGTTGATGTTTTTCTTTAAATAGGTTTTTCAAAGAATATATCACTGAATCATTCGAGTTATCAATTTTATGTTTTTCTTGTGTTTGAGTGTCTACAGTTTGAGTACCAAGGTCACACGTTTTTTTCTGCTGAATTTCTTTGTGATCTTTTGGTATGCTATGTTGCTCAAGATTGGTTTTATGTAACGTATTGATTTTATCTGCTTCGTGGGAATCTTTTTTCTTTTTTTCTTCTACCAAATACTTTAAGATGCCTATTTGGACGTCCAATGTTTGATCAGAGTTTTCAAGAATATTTCCAAGAAATGAAAGAACAGATTCCAATATCTCTTGTAGAGAGAATAGAGCTTTAGATATTGGAGGAGCGTTATCAGCAGTGTTATTGTTATTTTTAAGGTTGAAGGAGTCCATAGAGGGATCAAACAAAGCGATAGGTGAAGAGGTTTTTGACTGGATACTGTTAGTTGTTCCTAGATCCTTTTTCTCTATTGCAATAATTTGTTTGCTATTATTTGTATCATCGAATAAAGTTACGCTCCCTCTGCTTTTTATAGGTGTTACCGTTTTCAGATTGATCGTTTCATGATATGACAGAAGAAAGTCTTTCGGAGTACTTGATAATTTGTTGCTTAGGTCTAATTCCAAACATTCCTCCTTGAGTTGTAAGCTAGGTTTCGTTGGGGTAAGTTTTGATGTAGGATTATTAGTCTCCCCAGCAGAGTCAGTTACGTTGAGATTAATATCCTTACTTAGCGATTGTATATCTTGGTTCTCTTTGGGCAAGAGTGCAGAGAAATAAGCAGTAATGGCTGGTGTATGGGTTAAACGACCTTGTTTTATAGCTTTATCAGTGGTATTTCGTACTGCATTTTCCGTTCCCATTCTTTTCATATAGACTGTCCGAGATCTCAATTTCTTAAAGCCCATTTGTGCTCCGGTTGTCGTCAGGGATAATGAATCTCTTATAACGTCACTGATATCGTTGGGGATTTTAGTGTTGTAAAAGAATCTTAGCTGTCCCCAATATACTCACAATAGGCAGATAAGAATATTTACCACTATTAGTATCGGTTTCGGTGAAGGCTGAGTAAATACCGGGATCCTGATATGATGATCGTAAGTGGGGTGGCCCGTCCCGTCCTCAGTCGTCCACGGACGGCCACAGACGGCCCGCCCTTTTGCCCGGGCTTATCCCCGCGCTTGGTCCCGCGCGCGTCCCGCGTCGCGGGATGTGAGATGTTATCTATATACGTTTCGTTGGGGGCGTGTCCGTGGGCGGTTCGCCTGGGGGAAGAGGAACCAGGTGATCTCCGCTAAGGATTCTGGTCCTCGCAGTCCCCCAGGCTAGGTGCTCTCGCTGTTTGCACCCTGGCCTCAACCCCTCTGACTCCAGCTGGGAGCGACAGGCAGAGCGTGCCGAGTGCAGCTCACGCTCACACCAGCGAGTCAGGGGGAGGCTGCGCCACGACACAGTGAGGAATCAGCGTCAGCTTCAGACAGCCAGCACGGGCTGCAGACGGTAAAACGAGTTCTCTTGCTCAGCAGAGTTAGTAACAGTAGATCAGCAGCAGTTTTGAGCTCCTGTGAGTGGCGCCCGCGAAGCGGGTGTCACGAATCTTTAACCAGGTCGTTGGGGGCGTGTCCGTGGGCAGTTCGCCTGGGGGAAGAGGAACCAGGTGATCTCCGCTAAGGATTCTGGTCCTCGCAGTCCCCCAGGCTAGGTGCTCTCGCTGTTTGCACCCTGGCCTCAACCCCTCTGACTCCAGCTGGGAGCGACAGGCAGAGCGTGCCGAGTGCAGCTCACGCTCACACCAGCGAGTCAGGGGGAGGCTGCGCCACGACACAGTGAGGAATCAGCGTCAGCTTCAGACAGCCAGCACAGGCTGCAGACGGTAAAACGAGTTCTCTTGCTCAGCAGAGTTAGTAACAGTAGATCAGCAGCAGTTTTGAGCTCCTGTGAGTGGCGCCCGCGAAGCGGGTGTCACGAATCTTTAACCAGGTTGTTGGGAGCGTGTCCGTGGGCGGTTCGCCTGGGGGAAGAGGAACCAGGTGATCTCCGCTAAGGATTCTGGTCCTCGCAGTCCCCCAGGCTAGGTGCTCTCGCTGTTTGCACCCTGGCCTCAACCCCTCTGACTCCAGCTGGGAGCGACAGGCAGAGCGTGCCGAGTGCAGCTCACGCTCACACCAGCGAGTCAGGGGGAGGCTGCGCCACGACACAGTGAGGAATCAGCGTCAGCTTCAGACAGCCAGCACAGGCTGCAGACGGTAAAACGAGTTCTCTTGCTCAGCAGAGTTAGTAACAGTAGATCAGCAGCAGTTTTGAGCTCCTGTGAGTGGCGCCCGCAAAGCGGGTGTCACGAATCTTTAACCAGGTCGTTGGGGGCGTGTCCGTGGGCGGTTCGCCTGGGGGAAGAGGAACCAGGTGATCTCCGCTAAGGATTCTGGTCCTCGCAGTCCCCCAGGCTAGGTGCTCTCGCTGTTTGCACCCTGGCCTCAACCCCTCTGACTCCAGCTGGGAGCGACAGGCAGAGCGTGCCGAGTGCAGCTCACGCTCACACCAGCGAGTCAGGGGGAGGCTGCGCCACGACACAGTGAGGAATCAGCGTCAGCTTCAGACAGCCAGCACAGGCTGCAGACGGTAAAACGAGTTCTCTTGCTCAGCAGAGTTAGTAACAGTAGATCAGCAGCAGTTTTGAGCTCCTGTGAGTGGCGCCCGCGAAGCGGGTGTCACGAATCTTTAACCAGGTCGTTGGGGGCGTGTCCGTGGGCGGTTCGCCTGGGGGAAGAGGAACCAGGTGATCTCCGCTAAGGATTCTGGTCCTCGCAGTCCCCCAGGCTAGGTGCTCTCGCTGTTTGCACCCTGGCCTCAACCCCTCTGACTCCAGCTGGGAGCGACAGGCAGAGCGTGCCGAGTGCAGCTCACGCTCACACCAGCGAGTCAGGGGGAGGCTGCGCCACGACACAGTGAGGAATCAGCGTCAGCTTCAGACAGCCAGCACAGGCTGCAGACGGTAAAACGAGTTCTCTTGCTCAGCAGAGTTAGTAACAGTAGATCAGCAGCAGTTTTGAGCTCCTGTGAGTGGCGCCCGCGAAGCGGGTGTCACGAATCTTTAACCAGATCGTTGGGGGCGTGTCCGTGGGCGGTTCGCCTGGGGGAAGAGGAACCAGGTGATCTCCGCTAAGGATTCTGGTCCTCGCAGTCCCCCAGGCTAGGTGCTCTCGCTGTTTGCACCCTGGCCTCAACCCCTCTGACTCCAGCTGGGAGCGACAGGCAGAGCGTGCCGAGTGCAGCTCACGCTCACACCAGCGAGTCAGGGGGAGGCTGCGCCACGACACAGTGAGGAATCAGCGTCAGCTTCAGACAGCCAGCACAGGCTGCAGACGGTAAAACGAGTTCTCTTGCTCAGCAGAGTTAGTAACAGTAGATCAGCAGCAGTTTTGAGCTCCTGTGAGTGGCGCCCGCGAAGCGGGTGTCACGAATCTTTAACCAGGTCGTTGGGGGCGTGTCCGTGGGCGGTTCGCCTGGGGGAAGAGGAACCAGGTGATCTCCGCTAAGGATTCTGGTCCTCGCAGTCCCCCAGGCTAGGTGCTCTCGCTGTTTGCACCCTGGCCTCAACCCCTCTGACTCCAGCTGGGAGCGACAGGCAGAGCGTGCCGAGTGCAGCTCACGCTCACACCAGCGAGTCAGGGGGAGGCTGCGCCACGACACAGTGAGGAATCAGCGTCAGCTTCAGACAGCCAGCACAGGCTGCAGACGGTAAAACGAGTTCTCTTGCTCAGCAGAGTTAGTAACAGTAGATCAGCAGCAGTTTTGAGCTCCTGTGAGTGGCTAGGGGATGGACCATCTTCACCCCTAGCCCCATCTAGGGTCACCTGACTTTACTCGTTGACACCTAGTGAGCTAGCCCCCTGTTTTTAATTGCAGCCAGGGGACCCCCAGAATAAAGTTAATTCCGGTACCCTTAGCTACATTTTAACATCCCTTTTCACTACCACACACCATCCTGCCCACACATCCACACCTCACCATAAGGCTGTTGGAAAAAAGATCTCCGCCAAAGAGCCCCTCTTTGAGGTGAGCCCGTCGGGGATTGCACCGCCTCCCCGACGAGGAGCAACCGCCGATGATGAAGCATGACACCCTTCTGGGTGTGTGAGGCAAATCCATCCAACAAAATGGATGCCCCAGGGTGTTACTCTTACACCTTTGGTCACGCCAGTTAGTTTTTCCCTTAGGAACAGTCCGGCAACTCCTTTTTGTTGTATTCTCAGATACGGGCACACGCTGTGACTGGACCTTCCACCAACCTGAGTGGTAATTAGTGTCCATTGATCAAATGATCACCTCTCCTCCCTCTTTTTGACATAAAATAAAATAGTACCATAAGATTGTCTGAAGAGTTTTTTCTACTGTCCACCATTTTGGTACTGTGAGACTGGTCAGGGTTCTAAGGAACCAAGTGATCTGATTGGCTGGCTACAACTCTAAAGAAACGTTGCTGCCACAATTACTGAATCTGAGGACGCAGTCCCTCATCCTGGAAAGGTCTTTAAGAAGCGCATTGGGTGTAGGGTAGAGGCACCCTCGCCCCAAGCCCTTGTGGAGAGACCCAGAGGAAACCCTCACACATGTTAAAATAAATCACAATTTTAGACAGAGGGTACCATGGTACTCCGACAGTAGCCAGTGTGGCCCTTCTGTAAGGTATTGCAGTAGTACTGTGGTGGTCACTGCACAAGCTTCCACCCCAAAATAACATGAGACCTTGCAATTATATATATATATATATATCTATATATAGATATATATATATATATATGAGCGCACAAGTTCCCTCTCTTCAGATCTGCGTACGCGGTCAGAGCCTCCACGCCATCCACAAAAGGAAAATACGGACCACCAAATCAGCAAGAAGTTCTTGTGTATTTAAATTCACAAAGCCAGTTCAGCGACGCGTTTCGAGCACGAGTGCCCTTGTTCACGCTGCAGTATATATATATATATATATATATATATATATATATATATATATATATATATATATGTATGAGCAAATGTCCCAATAGTGAGAGGAGCTCTGTAGCTGGTGCCGGCGGCGAGGTTCAGGACACCCTCGCAAAATACCATTCAGCAAAATTGTTTCAATATAAAAAGAAACACGCCGCACACTACTCCATAGGTTAGATTCTTTGGTTTATTTTCTGTAGGATCCCCACCTACGCGTTTCGGACAAAAATCTGTCCCTGGTCACGGTACCGTGACCAGGGACAGATTTTTGTCCGAAACGCGTAGGTGGGGATCCTACAGAAAATAAACCAAAGAATCTAACCTATGGAGTAGTGTGCGGCGTGTTTCTTTTTATATTGAAACAATTTTGCTGAATGATATATATATATATATATATATATATATATATATATATATATATATATATATATATATTTTATGTACAGATAATTTCTATTTCTATTATTTTACTACTTTCGGACACATTTATATTAACTGGAAAAAAAGGTTGAAGTGACATTATAGTTAGGAATTGTAATGAAATGTTACTTTACATTTTTTTAAATGTAGAAATTCACTGAAAAAGCAAATGTTAAAGGGACATTATAGCTGGGAGAAAATGTCAATTAAAACATAGCATTTTAAACAAACAAAACCACTGACATTTATCAATTCTAGTTATCTAAAATAACTAGAGCTGTGTACAGAAATGACAATAACTCACACCCCTGTCACATTTAAAAATACATTTGTAGGACAGAGGACTGAGTCCCCGAGTCCGAAATTGGCTGCCGTCATATCTTTATTGATATGGTGACAGCCGATCAGATTTTATCACAAGATCTGTGTACTCCATGGATCCTTTGTGGTGTGAAATTCCTATATCTTTTGAGCTTTAATTTCTCAATAACTACTGAATGGATTTACACCAGTTCACAAAAAGCACACTATCTGGATCAAGACCTAGCGTTCTGTCAAATTTGGTGTATTCCCTTCAGCAGTTTTTGTGGTATTGGTATTCACTTTTCCCATCGAAAATGAATGGGGACAATTGAGTTTTTAGACCTTCCCCTTTTCTCAGCCCCTGCTTGATGGATCACCCCAAAACTTTCCTGCATGGAGCTGAGGTTGATGAGACTATTTGGAAACATTTTGTGAAGATTTGTCAAACTGCAGCCATGTGCCCTTTCTCCATCACTCTGCAAACGTGCCTCCTGTCTCACTGCTGGTTGGGGGAAGAAGCCCACTTTAGTCCTGAGGCCCTCAGGAGGCAAGGGGACTTTAGCCCCCAACCAGCAGCATGACAGGAGGGGTGTTTGCAGAGTGGTAGAGAACGGTGGGGTGGCCTCCAAAGACCTCTCAGCAATCCTGCTTCCTGGGAGTTACTGGAGGTAACAGGAGGGCTTGCTGGGCCCCAAGAATCCTCTGGGTCCAAGGGGACTTAATCTCCCAACCGGCAGTTTGCCAGGAGGCACGTTTGCAGAGTGGTAGTGAAGTAGGCGTGGCCTTTGGCGATTTGCCAGAGTTTTTTTCTTCTTTTTGTAATTTTTTTTCATTGGAGGTCAGGCTCTGTGGACCCCTTTCCCTGAGACCTTTTTTGCCCCAGGGACACCATTATCCAGGGCAAGACTTTTTTTCAGTGGGTGGCCTTTCTTTTTTAAATAATTTATAGGAAGTGGTGCCAATTGGTCGCCATCCTGGGTCGATTTGGCACAGTGTCTTCCATCCCGGTTCCCTACTTTTTTAAATTTATTTAAATAATGGTAGGGTGGCAATGTGGCCCTCTCCTTGGCTGATTTCGGCTGTGGGGCCCTATCTCGCATTGGCCTGACCCTTTTTTTTTTTTAAAAGGGAAGGGGGGCTGGCCGATTTCAGCCCTTGGGACCCCATCCCTCGGGGCCTGCCTCTTCTTTTACAAAAAAAGGGAGGGGAGCTGCGTGTCCCCCCCTCCAGGGCTGATTTCGGCTCTGGGGTCCCCAACCCCAAGGGCCTGCCCATTTTTTTCCTTTTCTTTGAAATAAAAAAGGGAAGGCAGCCATGCACCCCCCCCTCCTCGGGCAGATTTTAGCCCCGGGCACCCCACCTCTCTGGGCTTGGCCTCTCCGTTAGGGGACGCCTAAAGGGACCGCGGTCCCTCCGGCTCCCCACCACATGCGGGAGCCGTCATTGCTTTTGGCCAGAGGGAAATGCTAAACATGCAAAAGGAATTTTTCTCTGCTTCGTTCAACGAGAGCATTTTACGTGCACTCGCTTCGATTAAGAGGATCAGAGTTTTCTATGGCTTGGCAGGAGTGGTGTCCCCCCGCACTTATTTGCATTAAAGAAAGCCCTGGGGAGGCGGTGGTCACCAGGGCATTGCAGGAGGCCATAAGGGCCTCCCTGCATTCATATTTAAAGAAGCCCCGGTGGTAGTGGTGCCCGGAGCATAATAAGCCGAATGAGTTTGGGCTTGTGCGCCCACTTCCTATTAGCCCAGCCGGGGCTGATAATGAACAATGTGCGGGAGACCGCACTTTGTTTATTTTTTACAATTTCCAGCCCGATCTGGGGATCTTGCTGAATTTAAAAAAAAAAGAAAATGCCTTCTTAGGCCCTGTAGTGTCCCAGTGGGACCCCTCAGAGCCCTATGGGTCAGGGTGTTTTTACCCGGCCCCCCTTTTATATTTTTTTAACTTTATTGTGGGACTTCTTTCAACCGAGTCCCAAGATGGCTGCTAACACTTCCTCGTTGAAGTGTTGGCAGCCAATCACATTTCAGTAGGGCTTCAGTCAGATTTTGGGCTCCCGGATATCTATATTGTTTTTACTTAAATATCTCTGAAACTACTGAATGGATTTACACCAAATCACAAAAAAATACGCTTTCTGGACCAACATTTAGCTTTCTGCCAATTTTGGTGTCATTCTGTTAAGCGGTTCGGGCTGTAGTCATGTTAAAAATGAAAAATCCCATAGACATACCATGGGGAAAACACATTTTGGGACCCCCTTTTTTTCTCAACACCTGCTTGACAGAACACCCCAAACTTTCAACACAGCAGCTGAACCAATAAGGAGAAGTTTTTGAAAAATGTCATGAAAATTCATCAAGTAGCACCAAAGTTATTGATAAAAGAAAAAATGCTTTTCTTTGGAAACTTTGGTCCCAACTATAACTACCCACTGTTGAAGATAAGTTATAGTTTGAAATCTAAGTTTATTATCTAAACAAAACAATGTAAACTACACAAACCTCAGAGATTAAATAGTTATAATTATAATTTAAAGTTATAATTTCCGCTCCACCCAAAACTTTCTATAACTCATGCAACTCCATACAGAGTGTTGTGAATTTGCTAGGCAGACTAGATCAACTATAACTTGCACCTTCTCCATGCACTGGTTATACCCGTTCATAATTCTTTACTTATAGCATGTGAAATCATAACATTCAAAAGAACACTAATCCATCTCAAATGACATCATTTATGATAATACTGTGCGTACTAGTAGTCTGAGTTATAGTTGATTAAGTCTGCCTAGCGAGTTCAGAACACTCTGTACGGGAGTGCACAGATTATAATGATGGCTATAGCCTTTTATGGATGTATAGGGAGAAACATTTAGTACTGCTTGTACTGCTTGTATCAAGGCTTGTTTGAAGTCCATGATTATATTTTCTCAAATAGGAGATGCTCAGAAGGTGATAGAAGGATGCCTGCAAAAGGTTTAACCTCAAGCGTTTGTGATAGAGTTCCAGCATCTGTTATGACCACTGCACCACCTCAGTTTAGACCCAACCATATGCAAATCAGTCATGATACTGCTCCAATCTGAACCTTTTGTGTGTTTGATTTAACAGGGAACGACGGATTGGATCTCTGTGCAGGAATTTGGGTGTTAGTGTTTGAATTGAAGCAGAACGCATATTTAAGACTGATACCTCACAAATAGTGGCCTTCTGTGTAAGTAGATTCCTATTCAATGTACACCGAACAAGGAGGAAGGCTGGATTTAAATTCTAGAGTCGCAAGCTTATGTTACTACACCAAATCCTAAGTAAAAGAGCTATTGTATTTGCACTTTATAAAATTGGTTGTCTTATTGTGATTAAATTCCCATCCTATCCTAAATTCTTTTTTTAGATTTTTTATATGCTATGGAATGTCTAGCTTTTAAATGTATTTTTAAGAATGTATTTATGATATTATTAGATAGGTTTTATGGCATATTTGAACCAGATCATAAAAATTGTGTATCAATTATCGCCCTTTTCCCTTTGTACCTGATGTTTGGATTAATTGATATTGAAAAATTGTATTTTAAATGTATCTTTTATGGTTACAATTAACCAAAATAAAGATTAATGAATTAATGATTTAACATCCTAAGCCTAAGCCCAGATGTGGGTCTCGTGCTCACTGTGCCACTGGAACTGAGCTACACCCAACTGAAGAGCTGCAAACAGTGCAAACATGGTATTTGGTTGCTTGTGTTTCATTTCAGGGAGAACCTGGCTTGGCAGTTTGGGCTGGACTTTTCCTCTCCTCAGAAAACTCCTGGACCTGTGGAGAATTAGAAGAAATATTGCTCTGTTGTCTAAAGAACCTGAAGGAAGACTGACTGGACCTCCTTGCCTTGATTCCAATTGTCAGTTCACTGGCCTCCTGTTTGAGCTACAAGAACAAAACAAGCTTCCAGAGACCTGTCTCTCTGCAACTGCCCAGCTGACCATTTCCAACTAGACCTGACCTGCACTCCACTGCTGGCCTCAGTTGGAGTGGGTCCTAACCCCCAATATGGTGCCCCCTTGGGTCATATTATTGAGTGTACTCCTCCTTCATTCCCACACTGCAAAAGCAGGGACTTTCAAACGTTTACCAAATTCCTGCTGACCAAGACTGGGATTGCCATCAAAGCTGCAGCCATCGATGTTGAATTGCTGGTCAGCCTCAGCTTGCTGTTTGCCACACTGAACAAGACCTTCCAAAAAAGTTTCTACATCTCTTATTAGGACCGAAGTTGAGCAGCAACTTTTTGACATCCAGGCCTTCCTGGACATAGAGTTTGGACTTGACCCACTCAGAGTTTTCCTGCCTTTGTCAACGACCGCTCCAGGACTCCAGTCTTTAGCAACCCGTTGTGGTCCAGTCCTGCTTCGGATCCAGCTTGCAGCTTGTAGCTTGCCCCGCTGCTGACTCACTGACAACCACTTTTTCTCCATAAAAGTTTCTAAGTCAGAAGGTAAACTTTTCACCAGAATGAATCTGGTCCCTCTCTCTGACCCACGCGCCATAGCAGTTGGCCTTAGTTTTTGACTTTGACTTGGTTTATTGTGACCATATGATCACAGTTGGCACTCTGTGTTTTTAGCACTACTATTATCTCCAGTTCTACCTATTGGAGTTTTGTTATTTTAGTATCATTGTATTCATTAAAATGTGATCTATTGTTCTAGTTCGGTTTGGTATTTTTCATATGCTGGGTTTTCACTTTATTACTGTTTGAATACTGCATAAATACTTTGCACATTCCTTCTAAGTTAAACCTGACTGCTTTGTGCCAAGCTAGCACAGGTTTAGTTAGTGACTTCTGGGGTTCAGCTGGACAAGGAATGTGATTATTATGTACGTTGGGCTCTCAGCCACCACCAACTAATACCACAGTTTCTCACAGCTCTGTCCAAACTGAGGTGGCAGGGTGGGCAAAAGAATGATGGGTTGGAATGCTACCCCAAGCAATTGCCAGTGGTTATTACATTAATTCTGCCCATTAACTCGTGTGTGTTTGATGTAACACTCTACGTGGCCAAGGGAAGACCCAGATGTGGTTCTGCGCTCACTCTGCCACTGGAACCAAGCTGCACCAGACGTTAGTGCCTCAATCATGATGAAACTATTCTTGGGTTATTTGTGATCAGGGCAAACCTGATCTGGCAGTTTGGACTGGGCTGTTAGTATTGGAGCAGGGTCAAGACTGATTTTCATATGGCTGGGTCCAAACTGAAGTGTCATGGTTGGCAAAAGAAGGATAGGTTAGAATGCTACTCTGAGCTATTGCCAGGGGTTAAACTTATTGCAAGCTTTCCTCCCATCATCGTTTGTGTGTTTTTAGTAAATGATAATCAGTTACAGATTCTGCTTTCAATTCAATGTAACGAAAGGTTTGTTTTTTTACTTTGCACTGTGTTTTTTTACCTTTAAGTCAATTATTTACTCTTCTTTCTTCATGAGTTTGCAGCTGCAGTTGAAAAAGATGATTGTTCCAGGGATCGGACTCTATGTTTCTAAACGTAAAATTACTACTAAGGGGCTCATTCTGATGTCGGTCGGAGTTGTCTCCGACCTACATTGCTTCGGTGTCGGAACCGACCGACCTCTGGTCAGTGGTCCAGACACCGCAGTTGTGATGCGAAAGGTCCCATTTCTCTATGGGAGCTTGTGTTGCGGGTGTTTTTTTTTCTCTATGGGAGCTTGTCCTGCGGTCGGAAACTGGCCGCAGCACAAGCCCCCATTTCTCTATGGGAGCTTGTGTTGCGGGTGTTTTTTTTTCTCTATGGGAGCTTGTCCTGCGGTCGGAAACTGGCCGCAGCACAAGTCCCCATAAAAAATGGGTGTTTCTATCATTACCTGCACCACGTGGATAGAGTGTCTACTGTATCCAGAAAAAACGTCATGCACACACTCAGCAGCAGACTGGACAGCAACACTCTCTACACCAGAATCAATAAGAAACTCCTTCGCAAACTCCAGACTGTCCACAACGCCGCAGCCTGACTGATCCACAACATCCCCCGTCGCAGTCACATCTCCCAACACCTGCGTATTCTCCACTGGTTTCCAGTCAAAAGAAGAATAACCTTCCCACTCCTCACCCACGCATACAAGGCCCTTCACAACCCCGGACCCGCATAACTGAACAGTCGACTCTCCTTCCACGCACCCAGAAGACACCTGCAATCAGCCAAGCTATTTCTGGCCACCATCCCTCATATCAGCAAGACTAGAACGGGAGGAAAGGACTTCTACTTGCAGACAAAGCCTGGAACACTCTACCAAGCCACCTCCGGAAATCTCCCACATAGCCCTAGCTTAGGAAGGACCTCAAGACCTGGCTCTTCGGATGACCTCAGCACATAATGGAGCAACCCCCACCCCTTGAGACCCTCACGGGTGAGTAGTCGTGCTGAACCAACCCCTTATTGATTGATTGATGCAGATTGATTGATGCAGGGATTAACAGGGGGTGCCATTTGCACCCCCCAGGCACCCAACCGGAGGCCACTGAGGCATGGGGACACTTTCCGACAGACTTATCATGTCTGAAAGCCCTACATGAAAAGCCTGTCAGAAACCAACATCATAATCCCGACAGCAGAAATGCATGTGCAGCTTCGACTGGCCGACCAGCTTCTTGAGCCCGTCGGAAGCCATTCTGTTCAACAGGCCGGTTTAAACTCTGACCACCTACATAGTAAATAGGCAATCGGACTTTAAACCTACGATGCCAGCCGGTGAGCCTCTGATGAGCAGTCAGAGGCTCACGGACTGACATCGTAATAGCGCCCTTAGTCTTGTGGTTTTATAGTGAGGTTAGTTCATTTATTGGTTTTAGAGTTAGTGCTTTTGTTTATTTGGAGGGGTAGTAAATTGTTATTTTTTTATTGCATGTAAGCTTAGACCTACTCTCAATAGTTTTGGA
This sequence comes from Lissotriton vulgaris, assembly GCF_964263255.1. Classification (NCBI taxonomy): domain Eukaryota; kingdom Metazoa; phylum Chordata; class Amphibia; order Caudata; family Salamandridae; genus Lissotriton; species Lissotriton vulgaris. The sequence goes on from NW_028248181.1 coordinate 37,224, forward strand.
AGGAGTTTACTTTTAGGTTGATCTATTGGTATAATGTAGGTATTGTGTAGATTTAGTTTTGGTGTTTTTTGAAGTTCTTTGTTCAGTGGATGAGAATGTATGTTGCTCTAGTTCAGGTTAACCGTCTTTGGAGAAAGACTTCATGACAGATGCTTGTAGTTTATATATGTTAAAGGGAAATGCTTCAGAATGTTTTATAGCCAAACATTTTTAAACATTTTGTTTTACCGTTCTGGTTTTCCTGGAGTCTCTCTTTTTTAAACTATTTTTAGGGGAATTATGAGGGATCCTCTGGAGTTGATATGGCTTGTTTATGGATAACTACGTTCCAAGAAGAATATAATTTTTGTGTTGTAAATGGATTGCTATATGTGGATTTGAGTGTTTGGTTCCAGTACATTTTATAAGTAAACTGTGATTTCTATATTCATAATCTTTTTTCATTTGTAATCCCGCTGCTGTTAAGATGGCATGTGTGTATAAAGTCTGTATAATGCGAGCTCTTCAGTTGAGAAATGACTGAAATAAATTACTGTTAGATCTTGCCAAGCCGATTTGAGATAACAGCAGCAAGATCCTTTAATTTCCAGTGACATAACGTCCCCCACACCCTCATTGCCAGGGCAAGCTCTGCATTTGCTTCTTCATGGCAGACACATTTCTATGTTGTTGTTCACTGCCTCAAAGATTTACACCAGTAAGCTTACAATAGATCACTGAAGCTATGCAGGGCTGCTCACCACCATATGTTCTGCCATCCGCTGACCTACAATGACTGCCAAGTCATTCTGTTTGTGCCTGGTTGGCCTGAGTATTTCCACCTGTACCATTAGTGAACCCCTATGCCTAGCACTGACCATAGCTTCTTGCACATCAGTATTGTTTGCTGCCATCGTAGTTCATATCCCAATTGATGTCATGACTGTTCCTAATGTTTTCTACGTCTATATGCTGCCTCGCACCACCTTTGCCTATCGGTGAGTCACTGGTCTCCCATTTGGTGCCAGTGTGTGCTTTTCCTCTCTGATCTGCCAAGCACCAATCTGATCACCTTCCCCACTGTCACTTCATCCTCATGCCAGACACACATTCTGCTGCTATCCAACGCTATCCACCTTATATGCAGGTATAGTATGTAAATTATGAAATTCAATGACTTCATTATTAGGTGCCACTAATGACTCTTCTATTTTCTGCATTTCGCTAGAAAAAGTGACCATCAGTGTCCCTACATACGGAGAAAGATGGATTTGGTCACCCAATTGTCTTTCTTCTGATTCATATGTGAAGCAGCGCCTTAGCAGCATACAGCACACATGCCTATAGTTATCAATCTATTGCTCTATGAGTTATCCAAGTGTATGCTCTTGTAGAACTAAAAGTTTTGATAATAAATTATTGCTAAATATAGATTTGGTTTAGTTTGCTTAGTTAGGCCACATTAACAAGAGTGCTTGTCTCATTGCAGTTAAAAAGAATGTTTGTTTGTTGTGTACGAGCTGCTAGCATTCATGTGCCTTATGTGTTTAGAAATTCAACTTTAAATCATGGTCCTTGTGTGCAAACTGATCTTAGACTTCCTTGGGAAAGGATATACTTGTATTACAACATTGCAAAGCTACGAGCTAACCCTGTCATTATGAATATGCAGAAACAGCTATTTTGTGCTTTTGCATTAATAAAGCGTATGATTTGCTTTGTGTAACAAATTATATATTTAACAACCAATGAAAATAATGTGTAAGTGCATGCTATTTTAAAATAATATTTTGAATGGTGCTGTGCAAGTACCTTTGTAGTGCTGCCTATATATGTGAAATTACCCTATGAATTTGTGCGTTCTCGTTATGCAGAACATTTTAAAAGACGTGTTTTCTGGGGAAGAGCCGGATTCCAATCTTTTTTTGCGTTTTGCTTAGTGATGACTAGAAGCTTGTTGTCCTTTCTGTATTTGGGCCTATTTGCTATTAATTTGATTGCCAGATGTGCTGTGTTAATTTAATTTCGTAAAGACACATTGCATTATTGCATTTATTGAGGTTTTGTTTCTACAATAATTCCCTTGACTTTAATTACTTTTGCTTTCTGTAATGATACTGATATTTGGAATAAATCTTTAAATGCAGATACCTTGAAAAGCCTAGCGGTACACGTTTTCTTAACAGTTTTGACTGAGTGTTAAAGTTCAGAATTCCCCCTTTCCTACCTATCAACCTTCCTTAACTAATTGGGGGTGGGAGGCAATATTCTTCCACCAATGTAATAGGTCAGTTGTTGGTGTTATCACTGGGTTTGTCATGTGGCAGTCCAAGTCTTTATGTGCTAATCTAATCTTTGCATATATAGAAGGAGGCCTAGGTGGCCCATTGTTACGTATACAATCTAAGGGGCATATTATCAAGAACAGGCGATAAAAGTATTGCCCCTTTATCGGCAGGAAACTGCCACTAAAGCGGTGATAATCAGCTTGATAATATGCCCTTGTGAATTCCCATAGAAGCCCAGGTTCTGGTGTTAACCTGGGCTGCTATGGGAATTCACAAGCGATTCAGAAAAGGGGGTGGTGATGAACAGAGTGTCTGAATTAAGCAGACCACTCTTACCCAGTCCAAAGATCAGGGCTTGATCCATCACCGTTATTTAGCTCACTGCACCATCCCAGCTCAGAACCTGGCTTTATGCAAATTAGTCTGTACCTGGCCCAGTGCATCATGGGAACAGGGCAGACCAAACTACCAAGCCAATTCTTCACCAGAAAGGAGACAAGCTTCTGGGGACCGGTTTCTGGCATTTCAGCCGTCGTCGGCCCGGCTTGCTTGAATCCTGATGGTGCAGTGAGCAAGGGACTCATGTCTGAGTATACCCTGCCACACCTATAGTGGCCAAAAACGATTCAGAAAAGGGGGGTGGTGATGAACAGAGTGTCTGAATTAAGCAGACCACTCTTACCCAGTCCAAAGATCAGGGCTTGATCCATCACCGTTATTTAGCTCACTGCACCATCCCAGCTCAGAACCTGGCTATATGCAAATTAGTCTGTACCTGGCCTTTTGGCCACCATAAGCGTGGAAGGGTATACTCAGATGTGAGTCCCTTGCTCATTGCACCATCAAGATTCAAGCAAGCCGGGCCGATGACGGCTGTAATGCCAGAACCCGGTCCCCGGAAGCTTGTTTCCTTCCCAGTGAAAGAATTGGCTTGGTAGTTTGGTTTGCCCTGTTCCCATGATGCACTGGGACAGGGACAGACTAATTTGCATGTAGCCAGGTTCTGAGCTGGGATGGTGCAGTGAGCTAAAAAACGATGATGGATCAAGCCCTGATCTGTTGACTGGGTAGGAGTATTCTGCTTAATTCAGAAACTCTGTCCATCACCACCCCCTTTTCTGAATTGTTTTGTCCACCACAAGCGTGGAAGGGTATACTCAGATGTGAGTCCCTTGCTCATTGCACCATCAGGATTCAAGCAAGCCGGGCCGATGACGGCTGTAATGCCAGAAACCGGTCCCCGGAAGCTTGTTTCCTTCCCAGTGAAAGAATTGGCTTAGTAGTTTGGTTTGCCCTGTTCCCATGATGCACTGGGACAGGGACAGACTAATTTGCATGTAGCCAGGTTCTGAGCTGGGATGGTGCAGTGAGCTAAAAAACGGTGATGGATCAAGCCCTGATCTGTTGACTGGGTAGGAGTATTCTGCTTAATTCAGAAACTCTGTCCATCACCACCCCCTTTTCTGAATTGTTTTGTCCACCATAAGCGTGGAAGGGTATACTCAGATGTGAGTCCCTTGCTCATTGCTCCATCAGGATTCAAGCAAGCTGGGCCGATGACGGCTGTAATGCCAGAAACCGGTCCCCGGAAGCTTGTTTCCTTCCCAGTGAAAGAATTGGCTTGGTAGTTTGGTTTGCCTTGTTCCCATGATGCACTGGGACAGGGACAGACTAATTTGCATGTAGCCAGGTTCTGAGCTGGGATGGTGCAGTGAGCTAAAAACGGTGATGGATCAAGCCCTGATCTGTTGACTGGGTAGGAGTATTCTGCTTAATTCAGAAACTCTGTCCATCACCACCCCCTTTTCTGAATGGAAATTCACAAGGGCATATTATCAAGCCCATTATCGCCGCTTTAGCGGCAGTTTCCTGCCGATAAAGCGGCGATAATTTTATCACCTGTTCTTGATAATATTGCCCTAAGTTTTTATATTTGGTAATTAATTCTACATTTAATTAATTAATTTATAAGGGGCTGCTCACAGCTGACACCAGGGCCTGATTGGAAACCAAAAGAAGCCCTGGATTTATTTTTTAAACCAGACTGCTCTCATTTCTCTCTCTCCATCTCTCTCTCTCTCACACACTCTCTCTCTCTCTTCTCTCTTCTCCCTCTTCTCTCTTCTCCCTCCCTCCCCCTCCCTCTGTCTCACTTCTCTATCTCCTTTACCCTGCTGTGTATGCTCCTGTAACCCGTGGGGAGCTGGAGAAAGTGACAGAGCATAGGCAACTGTCACCCTGTGGTTTCAGCCACCCTGGGGAGACGCCCGATTGCATAAATGGACAATCCATCCCTGGCTCACATTATGTCTTCCAGTGAACCTTCATATGTTTTGTTATGTTATGTTAGTATTTTATTAAGCGCCTAGTTACTCCCAATGGAGTGTCCCTGCGCTAGGGAAATCCCTTGCCTTCTGCTTACACCTGAAAACCTTTAGACCATTAAAGTACTCTGATAGTAGATTGTAGATTGTCTGAATAACCATATCTTCAGATCTATCCGAAACTGACTCTCAGAAGGCTGCATCCTTAAGTCTAAGGGAAGAATATTCCACTTTTTGCTGCCAAAAAACAGAAGGATTTGCCCCCTAAACAAGCTCTATAGACTTTAGGGATCCTCACCATAGCGGTGCCTGATGATCTAAGATTCCACATTGGCTGATAGGATTTAACCGGAGGGATATAGAAAACGCGAGACTCTGCCATTTCAAATTCTATGACAAAAGCAGAGTGCTTTAAAAGCTACTCTGTCTTGAACTGGAAGCCAGTGTGACTTCGCCAGGGCATCGCCCAGTGATGCTCGCCTTGGAATTTTTAGAAACATTCGGACAACAGAATTCTGTAGCCCCTGCAGCATAAATGTGGACAATTGAATAATTCTGCCTCCTTAAAACTCCTTGCTTAATTATTTGCAGATTCAAAGCCGTTTTAAGACATTCCAATTTGTGTTTACCTAATATCTGCAGTTTCAATGTTTCATGACATAACACAATGGAAAATTCCCTAGGCAGTTTATTTTTTAACATATCTGACATCTTCCTTAGAGTTTCTTTCCATACAATTCGAGATACGGATGAACCCCACACTAACCCACAAGTCAATTTAATACATTCTCAGCATGTATTGTTTTCTTTTAATACTGCCTTGAAAAATTATGGCGTGCCAAGAGGCGTTGAAGTGCTTTTTCAGTGAGTAGTACGCTACTCTGGCACCCACAAAGGATTAGTGGTGAATTAGTATAGGTGGTCATGTTCGTCTTGTTATTTGGATTGAAAACGATAGTGGAGGGATAGAAGAGGGAAGGGTTTGCATGTATGTAGTGCTTGCTACCCCTGATGAGGTGTTGACTCCGTGAACTCCGCCTACTGCTAATAACATTACTGGCTACCCCTTACAAGCTGTGATCATCTCTGTGCATCAGACAGGGTTGCCAGTAGTAATGTAAAAAAGGCATTGTCAATTTTTAATGTGTCTACTTGAGTAACACATAATGACTATGGCTGCTGTGCCTCTGACACCAAGTTAGTTATAAGTATCCCCAATGTCACATGATTTTCTCTCAAATATTAGCTTTTAGTACATTTTGGAAAATTGCCAGATTTTTTGTAAACATCACTTAAGAGTTCTGAAAATACACATTTTCTTTTTGACTCTACACTCAATATTGGTACACTTATATTGATTTAACTATGCAAAAGCATATAAATTAGTAGGGAGGACTGCACATAGGTGAGCTACTTACAGGTAGCTGTAGAGCTACCAGTAGCTCGTGAGCTACTTGTTGGAGAAGCCTGATGTAGAAGATAACATCTTGAATCTCATCTATCAATTTCTTCAGTATATGAATTCCAGATGAGAAAGACCAGGGGCAATGAGAAAATGCTGCTTAGTGTTACTCCAGTGCTGAGTGCGAGAAGTCCAGTGAACATAAACCCAAAGGAATAACCTATAAATATACTAGTCCATTGGTAAAACATCTGTCCTTTCGAAGTTGAAGATCAGGCAGTTGCCAGCTAGTATGCAAGGTTCAATGATAGATGGCTCCAAGTCCGTAGAGGGATTACTACAGAGCTTTAACAATTATTCGCCCAGGCTGTGGAGATTGTAATAAGCAGAGAATGATTAGATTTAGAAGTAGGTTTATCTACCATACCCCAGAAACCTTCTGGATTCCTGAATTGCACACGCCCTCTCTAACTCTTCCTAGATTTTAGGCCTCTCCTACAGTTACTTGCTACCTGTTTTAGGAGGACCTATTGTGTGCAATACCAATGCTTAGATTGCCATTCGATCAACCCATTCCACATGCCTGGTTAGCTTTCATACCTTTCTTATTTGCTGGCTTTTCATTCCAGTGCCTTTCCTTCCTCTTCTTTGGTCCCCCCCCCCCCCATGGCGTAGCGTATTTACCATCCTTTTCACTGTTTGACTTGTATTCTTCCACTTCTTACATTGAAGGAGCTACTTTTTTTATTTTCCGTTGTGTACTCTATGTGAGTGCATGTGTTTTCTATCCCCCTCCCATGTATTGTTTCCATGTTCACATCAGTGCCCCCTCTCCTTATTGCTCTTTCCACACCCCCAACTTATTTCTCATTGGGTTTGTTTCAAAAGCTCCTGCCAGCTCCTCTCTTGCTTCCCTGCCTGTCACTGTGCAACGTTCTTGCATAGCTCCATTGAGAGTGTTCACTTGCTATCCTCTCCGCCCATCTGCTCCCACATTGCCCTGCCCCTTCTCCTTCAATTTCTTAAAAATTTAGTTTTTTTAGAAGGTTTGGCATTGGTATTTGTTAAAGTGCTGCTCCTTTAATTATAATGTGTTTTTATGCTTTTTTCTTGTGGTGTATCTTTTATTGTTCTAAAATGTGATCCCACCGTCTTGGGCCATTAAAGTGAAAAAAGCAAAAATGGGCACTTCAGCATTATGATGTATGGGTGCACATGAGTGTTGATGCAAACACATCTATATTGTCATAGTGTGGCCGGCGTTTTGTCTTTTTTGGCAGATACTGTGCAAATCAGCAACAGGCATGTTTTTTCTTCTTGCTGAAGCTGTTTAACATTAGCAACAACTATTGGCAAAGCCACATTTTTTGACTTATTCAATTAAAAGCGAGTCCTATTTACTTTGCCAATGTTTGTTTTCATATGCACTCTGCTATTTTCTCTTTAGACAAGTATTTTGCATTTCAGAAACAAGGTCTCAAAACACTCTAGGACATTGGTGGGTATCACTCCACTTTTTTTTATTGAAGGGTGATCTTGATCTTTTTATGGACTTGTGCTCATAAGTACACAATTGTAGGCTAGAAATACCATAGCAAACTGAAACAGAAGTGAACAATTTGAACTGCCTGCTGTATGGCGGATTTCTGGGTTTTATGATGCTTCGGCCTAAGTCGAAACAATTCTGAAAATACGATAAACAATTATATTGATACAGCATGCTCGTAATATGATTGCCCTATCAAGAGCCGTGTACCTTCTATAATTCTTTAGCATTTTCGCATGTTAGATGTTGTATTTTACATTTGTATGTATTGTTATGGGAGTGATCCAATTGAGGACATAAGGGGCGAGATCGGTATAACCTGTTAATAACATGTTAATCAAAATGGTACCCTTTACACCATTGATTCGTGTTCTCATTCTTTTGAAGGCAGCATCAGCAAAGAAAAAAAGGAAGAATTATGAGCATGATAATGTGTATGCGTGCAGCATGCGTTTGATCATGACGCTATCATGACACAGTGTGATGACATATGCAATTGCATGCAGTATTATGAATGTGCACACTTATGGCGTGACACAAGTGCCATTTTGTTTATTTTATTATTGTTCCAAGATGGCAGTTGCCAGTTCTGCACTAAATTAGAAAAAATAAACAAATATGTACAAATGTTTGCTGCTGCTCACTCCCCAAAAAATTGAATACAACATTTGTTAAAGGACTGCAATGAGGAGGGTGGGAATAAAATGGAAGAGTAGATTGGGGAGCAGGTGGGGATGAAATCAACAAGGAGGGGTTCTGGAGATTGGGCGAGGGAGCAACAGAGGAGCCTGAAGAGGAAAAGGAAGTAGAAAAAAAAAGTTTAAAAAAAATCTAGGGTGGGGGAAGATATGAGCGAGTTGGGGCTTTGGGAGAGCAACATGGAGCGCACGGGGTGGGTATTTGAGGAAGGGAGGCAGAACACAGTGTTGAAAAGAAATTTTGAAAATTGTTTCCTGAATGTGAGTAGCCGGAGGATATAAGTCATCTTATTAAACCATTGGTAAAGAAGCTATGCTCCAAGGGAGGGACAAACACAAGAGAGGGAAGGAAAGCCATTGAATAAGAAACAAGCAACTGAGCGTGACATGAAAGCCAACCATTGGTTAGCAATGGGCTGTCCGAAAACCCACTGTAAGTTTTTGCTATGGTCTACTGTAGGTCTTTGATGAACAGACTGCTAAAATGTGTTTGTAGGAATGGCCTAAAAACTGTTCTCAAATCTATTACCACAAGTTATTCCCCATTGTACTGAAGAAACTTGGGATCAGGTGCCAAACCTGACCCAATACTAGGTGCAAACATCATTTACCCCGGCTTTTTTTGCACCCTCCTTCAACGTAACACTCATAACGAGGCTGAAACTATTCCTTGCTGTGCTAGTTATACTAATTTATCCCACCCACAAGATACATTTTTTTAAAAAATATTTCTTTATTAGCATTATCATGTCATTACAGCAATAAGCAAGGCACTAGTATGCGAGAATACTTGTATCAGCACACAGGGTAACAGTGGACACAGTAGTGCGGCAGAAGTAAATACAATAATATGGAGAAACAAGTGGTGCATAACAAGAAAACATTCTAGGCACTGCTTACTAAATTTCACATTCATTTTACACGGGTTCCCATAAAGTTCCGCGAAATTTGTGGACGAAAAAGTTAGCAAGTCAATACTAAAGAAATCGTATAGTTTTAAAAACTTCGAACCTAAAAGTACACCAACTCCCTGTCGATGCTAACTAACTTGGGGGCATCAATACAACAAAGAATGTTTAGCAGTGTGGTACTTGTTTCCACAACAATGCTACACAATTATTTACGTGAATTCCAAATACAGTAGCATAATATATCTAATGTGTGCCTTTCTTCTACCTGATAGGTGGTATGCCTCGAGGCATTCATATTTCCGACAGCACAGGGGATGTGATATATATTTAAATTGTATCCTCGCAAATAGTTTTCATTTTCGTTTTGGACACATATGTTAAAGTGTGTTTTTTCCCTGGGTCAGTGGCACCAAATATTGGGTAAGAGCTGCTCAGACTGGGATGCAGCCCATTCCAAGGCCAGCCAGTAAATTTCTCATTTCCGCTCAGCGGTGAGATGTCTAATTGCTGTTTAGTTTCGCCAGTCCAGTAATGCAGCCTGACGTGCTAAAAGCAGGCCCTAGTAGTTAAGCTTCCATTCTGAAGGCTTTGGTGAACAATCTTGACATCTTATTGTGGCCCCGGCTCTGCCAGCTGAGAGGATTCCTCTCTCGAATGGGCAAGCAATCTCTCAGAAATTAAGCCTGTAATGCCATGAGAGGTTGCGAAATGCAATGTAAAGGAAGGGCCCATATTGTTTTCCTTCTGCACTAATGCAAGGGGAGGAATTAAACTGTTGCCAATTTATTGGTTATTTATAGAGAAAGGGTTCACTTAGCTAAATGGGATTGCTGAAGGTGGTAGAACAAGCCGAGTTCAGAGAGGTGTGACTGTGGCCATCATGTACTGTATACCGGAAAGAAAGAACTAGAGTGAGTTTGCTGCATTACAGGAAACCAACTCGACCACATCAACACCCCCAAAAACTCACTAGGTGAGCATTGCAAAAGGAATAGAAAATAATAAATGTTATAGCAATTTGTGTCAGAGATACTTAAACATCCGAACCCACACCACAGCACGGTCTTGCAGCACCACCGCCCAAGCTCTACATAGGGTCAGTACTGAAACTGAAAAGTACTCACAAGAAAATCATATAATTTAAATGTAAAAATGTATCCTGCTTTGAAGTAGTCTCGGCAGCATGTATTGGACTACAAAGCGAAAAAAACATTATAAAGTAGGTATGTTTGGCACTTTGAGGTAGGCAAATCCTTTCAACAGAATGGAAAAGGAAATAAGATCATTTCTGCTATATGTTTAGATTATGTTTTTTGGTGCGAAATACTCGGATTACAGGATGTCTTCCAGACCGCTAATTAGCAGCCAGGGTCGGATTGGGATCACAATTTGGCCCGGGCACTGCCGAAAAAAGTGGCCCACATTCACGAGCGTGGCCCGCATTCGCGGGCGTGCCCTTTCAGGAAACACACAAGGAATGTAAGTGGGAGGATATTGTTCTTGGGAAGGACACAGGGCCAAGGTAACAATGTCCTACAAGCTGAGAACCTGAAAAACAGCCAGGCCCCTTTCTATTACCAAATTATTCCTCAGCCCTCCAGTGCAGGAGCATCTGAAAACAGTGAGGCCCCTTTCTCCTAAAACAATATTCCTCAGCCCTCCAGTGCAGGAGCATCTGAAAACAGCAAGGCCACTTTCTCCTAAAAAAATATTTCTCACCCTTCCAGCGCAGGAGCATCTGAAAACAGCGAGGCCCCTTTCTCTTAAAAATTAATCCCCAGCCCTCCAGCGCAGGGGCACCTGAATACAGCGAGGCCCCTTTCTATGAAAAAGTGATTCCCCAGCCCTCCAGCGCAGGAGCACCTGAAAAACAGCGAGGCCCCTTTCTATTAAAAACTTATTCCCCAGCCCTCCAGTGCAGGAGCACCTGAAAAACAGCAAGGCTCCAGTTATTTGTAAATTACTCAGCCCTCCCCAGCCCTTCACTGCCTCAGGGCAATGGCGTGGCAGGAGAGGGGCTAAAGCAAAAACGCAGCTTTTGGGCCATCCATGGGGGTGGGGTGGAGGCAAACGTAAAGATGGTGCGAGTTCCCCAAATCACCTGGACCCCATAGTGAGACCCATTCTTCCTCGCCCACTATGCCCTAAATGAGAAGGGCTATGGGCGAGGACTAATGCAAGCACTTTCTAGGCTGCGTGGGCCCAGGGGTGCCGAGGTGAAAATGGCTCAAATGCCTGAGGAACACCTGGCCCCCTGGGAGGCTGAATCTGGCACAAAATCAGCCCTCCCCATCCCACCATCAGCATGATTGCTTGGCAGGGCAGGGGGTCAAGGAGAGGCCACAGCTGATCATCCCTGAACGGCTGGCCACACAGCGAAGCTGCTTTCCTCTCCCTGTTAGTGCTCTCTGTGGACTGGTAATGGGGTAAAAACTGGCCCACAGAGTGCACTGAGACATCGGTCCTTCGGCCGATGCCCGAGTGCCCGCAGTGCCAATCCGCCGCAGTAAGCAGCTATATATTTTCAACAAGTGAAACTCACAAAACTCTCCGCCGCAGTAGAAGAGGTTAACTAAAATGTAGTATAAGGTGCCCTTTATCTTGTTCTCCTGGGTTTATGGGACTGGTGTTACTGGAATATTTTGGCGCTGAGCATGGGTGACCAGCTAAACAGCTCCCAGTGCATGCGCTCTGACCCCTAAAACATGGTAACAAATGATTAATTGACATGCCTGACCTTATAGGAAGGCCTCAAGAATATGGATCAAAGAGTGCACCAGTGATATAAAAGTCAAATGTCACAAGTGGGCTGCTATATAGGTCTACACCACCCACATGAGTGAGTTTAAGTACAGTGTACCCCTTTAGACGGTGCATCGCTAGGACCTGGGGCCCTAAGGGCCCACACCCTCCCCCGCTCTCGCGATTCTTTGGTCCATGGGGCACGTAGGGGAGACCATGGGCCCACAGGTCACATTTCTTGTCCCTTGTCTCATGAGTTCAGGATGTGAGAGAGGAAGCGGAATGCGCAAGCAGCATATCACTGAAGGTCCCGGTGGCGTGATGGTGGCAGGCTATTTATGCTTGAGCTTGTTTGGACTTTGCCTTTTCGACCTGACCATCGCGATGTTACAAGGATTCTGCTCAGGAACAGAATTATGCTTGGGACTATAGAACATCAGTATGTAGGGACTGAGTCACCATACCACATCAGTATCTATGAGCCCAAGTCCGACTAGCTATAGTGCCTCACTTGCATTCCTAATCTTTCCAGAGAGACAAGTGATTTGGCACCCCCGAAACAACACTCCAGACCGCCTCAGAGTTCCTGGTAACAGGACACACCCTTTTGTTCTCTCTCTTGTATTTGTCCACCATAAGATAAAAAAGAGACACGTAAGAAGTTTATAATGTTTATTTAAACTATTGTGCTCTAAGATGCAATAATTATTAAACAGATACATGTTAACCCCTTCGAAGCTAATGACGAGCTGGGCTCGTCATGGCGCTTACCTGCCGTGCGCGGATGACGAGCCCAGCTCGTCATGAAATAAAGTAAAACATCAATTCCCAGCGCAGGACGGGAAAACGCCTAGCAGCCATGTGGTTAATAATGTAATCAACATGGCCAATAAACCATATACAATAAAACGTCCTGTCATGTTATCTGGCAGATCTGCCTTAACTCTCCCCCACTACTAAAGCTAAGTGGTTATAGATTATAGATCTCTGAGTTCAGTGGTGGACCCTGTTAGGTTTGGAATTCCTATCCCTGCAATGCACTCGTCTCATGTTATATTAGGTTAGCAGTGCGTGGCTAAATAGAAGCCATTTGTGTTCATGTTATGTAACCCTCAGAGTTATCCTCGTAATGTGCAGGCTTCAGTTAGCAAGTGTGACTCCATTTTGCATTTCGGAATCCCTATTTGGCTGCCTCTCAATGACCCCCAGGGCCGGGACACCTCCCCGGAGGCAGCTGTGCGCTTTACAAATGCTGGTATTATTTTTATTATTATTCAGAATAGCAGCTGCACTCCCCTATTATGTCTAGGTACTGGTGTCTGACCAGAGAAAAAAACGAGGGGCAATGTTTCTTGACCTTGCTTAGGCTGTTCAGACTAAATCCCAGGAAAAGAATAAAATGCAAAAACATGTGCTGGTTCTGTATGAAAATACAACATGGCACAAACAAGTGTGATATTTAGTAACAAATGAAAAACCAAAGCACCCTACAATGTGCATTATTAGGCAAATATAGGGAAAACGACAATGGGCCATATAAGAAGCACACATCTGCGACATTGGGACCGGGGCTGTGGTGGCACTCCAGCCCGACAGACTAATCCTGCCTCGAAGATTCCTGTAGTGGCGAGGCAGACAAGTTGCCCCTTCCCCATGGAGGGGGTGATTTTCAATTTGAATGTGCCACTTCATAGTCAAAGTCAAAAGGAACTTATTGAGCGCACAAATCACCAAAATGGTCTCATGCTTCAGCATGGCCCCCACAACAGCTGTTTTCCCCTGCCCCAACAGAGCATCTCTTCCCAATTCTGCTATGAAGTGCAGCCTCCCATTTACTTCTTTGCCTGATGGAGTAATCCCTGAATTTCAATTTTTGGAGTGCATCATCAGCACAGCCTCAGTGGTGGTTTTCTTTCTTTGTCCACCCCACAACACGGCCCACAACAGATTACACTATTCTCAATCACCCTCACTTGCCCTAGCTTTCATCGCTTCCTGGATTCTTATTCTCTAGTACAGATATTTGTTTGCCTCCCCATGCTTTCTTGGTGCAACTGCCTCCCGGCCAGAAATATGGATCAGCACTTTTAGGCTGTGATTTAACCCCTTGGGTGCGGCCGCGATTCGTGAGTGGGTGGGTTCATGACGGCCCCCAGCCGTCATCAGCACACGAGCACCGTAATGCATGACGGCGGGGGCCGTCATCAGCACCGAAGGGGTTAAAGGTGTAGGAAGTGTGTTTGGAGATTGCACTGTTGATGTTACTGGGTCTCGTTTGAGTGTGAGCCTAACAGTTTTTTTACCATTGCTAGTGCTTGTCTCCTTTTTAGAGATGCCTGGAGGTAAGGCTTGTATCAGAAAGAGAAAGGGCAGAGACCATGATCTGGCTCACTTGTTAAAATTAGTGCTGCATAAACTGGGAGATGAGGGTGTGTCCATGGGATCTTCCTCTGATTCTGACCCCAAAGGAGACGCCCTAAGAACTCCAATGTTCCTCCTTGTGCAACCTTTCCTCCTTTAGAGAAGAGATCCAAAAAGCAGGTGCGCGGTGGGGTTCCAGCCTGGGCCAGGATAGGCAAGAGTCTTCAGGTCTGGAAGCACCCTCATCAGCAAGTCCCCACAGTCCCAGGCAACAACCCAGCAGCCACTACCATATACACACAGAACCCACTGCCAGTACGTGCAACAGTTACCATATTAGACACACTTGCAGTGTCACTCGGCATGCAGCGGAATACAGCCACAAATCTCACACCAGCTCCTGTTATCTCCAGAAAGCCTCTCTCCTGGTGTGATGAATAAGCCTTCGCAACAGCCCATGCCAACTTTAGCTGCTGGCGATCAAGTAACAGCTTTAACAATATATGGGGGTGATAAAGGTTTACAAATGGAAGCTTCTCTGCTGGAGCATGGGTCTTTCACTTGGGAGCACAGCTGGGAAGCTACAGATCCCACCACTGCTGTGTTGACATCTGTCACTCAGTGGCTATCTCAGCTTACAAATAATGTCGAAGCCCCTTCCATGTGCTCCACCCTAACCTTCCCTGGGCCCCCTCTAATAAGGTACTCTCCACCATTTCAGATTTGAAGAAGCAGGGGGAGGCCATTGTGGCTGACAGAGAGAAAAGTGCTACTAGCCAAACAAGCACAGAGAGTCAGGAGGGAAGTGTTTCTCAAACCAAAGAATCTAAACCAAAGAATCTCCTGCTTCAGTGGAGGCAGGAAAAAAATCAGCAGGAGCAGCCGCCTTAGGTAGTAAACCTGAGGCTGCTAGTAAAGGGAGTGATTCCATGGTCGTTAAGGGCGTTGGGAGGCAAGAGACTATACTGTTCACACCAGGCAAGCTGGCATCAAACATGCCAGTGGATGTGAAAGAAAAGATTTGGAAGTGTGACTTTGTAGAAATGTTTTCCCTGATTTGGGCAAAAAGATGGTGGTTTGTGACAAGGGAGCAGGAGGATAAGGAGGTCATGAGAGAGAAAAAGCACACTGTAGCAGAGAATATCACAAACTAGATTTTTGGTTTCAATGTTTATATGACAGTTATGTTAAAAAAGAAGCCTGAATTGGCCACCTCAATGTTATTTTACATGAATAAGGTTCCTAAAATGCACTATCTATATGGAGGCTCTGCTTGGCTTGAGTAGGACCAGGGCTTCAGATGGGCTGTGGTTGAGGAATCTGATATTGGGTGGGAGCAGACTGAGATAAATATTTGGTTGGAAGCAGTTAATAAAAAAAACCCAGCTAAGCATTTTTCGTCAGCAACACCCCACTGGTAACAAGAAGAAAACATACTGTACTTTGAACAGAAAGCCATGCACTCGCCAATCCGTGTCTTGTAAATACAAACATGTGTCTTCTTTTTGTGGCCTCCTATCTGACCCCGAGGTCAAATATATCAAAATGTCCAAGGAGAAGGCAAGAGCACCTGCCAAATCCAAGAAGTGATCAAGGTCTGACCACGCAGGTGCAGGTTGATAAGTTACTGCCCTGACTCAACATCTACCCCAACAATGAGGCAGCACAGTCATTGCATCTTGGTTTCTCTTAATTTTTTAGGATTCCAGCAGCTGATGTCGCTTTAATTTTGCATTGCAATAACCAGTTGTCAGCGTTTACTCACCCTGATATATTGGCCAGGAAGCTCCAGAAGGAATCATCTCTAGGTAGGATTGCAGGCCCTTTCCTTAAGCCACCAATTGGAGCCTTCATTTGTTCCCTATTAAGAGTGATAGCTAAAAAAGAGCCTGGACAATTCAGATTGAGCAAAATAATCATCTGTCAATCAGGGTCTGGGCATACAGAAGAGGTTCGGAAAGGGGGCCTTATTGTAACAACTGACATTGAATCTGCTTTCCGGCTTCTACCTGTTCACCCAAATGACTACAACTTGCTATAGGCTTCCAGGTCAGGGGCATGCACTATTGGGATAGGCGCATGCCAATCAGTGGCGTAACGAACCTTGAGGGGGCCCCCCTGCAAAGCACATGGAGGGGGCCCCCTCCCCCCGGCGGAGCGGCCCACCATGTACCACTTTGCCCTACCACCAATACTGCCTAAAAGGAAGGAAAATACAAAGCATTATTATTAAACACTACGGTACCTTAACCATACTAACTATTGATGTAGAGAGTTAAGTAAGGGATACTTGAAGGCAGGCACTGGAGGAATAAATGCAAGAAGGGGAGTACTCAGGGGAGAGATACAAGAGAGGAGAGGAGTTTGCCTAACGTCTAGGGTGGTCGACCTCGAATCTGGGGAACTGGGTCCGACTCTAGGTAATGACGTTGAACATCCTGTGAAAATTGCTTAATTTCCCTGTGCCTAACAAAAATGAATGTGTCCTCCTGTAACGCAACTGGTGCGATGTAAAGCGCTCTCGGAAGGCACGCACTGTGACCCCCAAACTGTAACCTAATGCTGTACAGTACTGATGTAATTAGCATGCTGCAAGTGAGTTATGAGGTCACAATTCGATTGTAATAAAATAGTGTTTTATACCATTATTAATGCAGGCAGTTAATATATAAACATATACAGCTCAAATTAGTGCTCCCTATAATTGCCATCTAATGTAAATATACAAAACAAACCGTACAGTGTGCTATTAGTGTCCCAATTACGTGTATATATGGAATTAACATTGCGTGACCTAACATAGTGCTATACATTATATGGTGGTTTGAGGGAGTGACCTACATGTGCATCAAGTGGGGATTACACAAAGAAATGTTACACAAATCACATTTTAGGCACAAGCAGATTAAGTGAGTTGCCCAGAATTACACAATGTTGAATATAGCAACAGGGTTTGGCATTTGAACCAGGGCCCCCAAGTCAGCGGTGGCCGGCACAGGTAAGCGCAGTGAGGAGGGGCAGGACACGGGTGGGGGGTGACGAACGACAGAATAGGTGCTATTTATTTATTTAATTATACATATTCAGTCATCTGTCAACTTCCCTCCTCCCACCCCACTTACCTGTGCCGCCTGCCGCTGCCCCAAGTTTCTACAGCAGTAGCTGGAACCTTAGGCCACATCTACTTGTCATTCTTCTCCTGATCCCATAATGGACTCTGTAACCAAGTCATCTGTCAACTTCCCCCCTCCCACCCCACTTACCTGTGCCGCCTGCCGCTGCCCCAAGTTTCTACAGCAGTAGCTGGAACCTTAGGCCACATCTACTTGTCATTCTTCTCCTGATCCCATAATGGACTCTGTAACCAAGTTTCGGTTGGACACAACACACAATAGTGTTTAATGAAAAGTACCTCATGCTTCAGATACTCCTGCTGCAGGTAAACTATTTTCAGAAACACAACCCTATGCTCCATGAGCCCATGACTATGCTACTCAAATAAAATAAGTTTTTTTCTTTCAATTCTTCATCCGCCATCTCCTAAGCAATTGAAAAAATTGTCTTACTTTAATTCTTTTTTTACATTTGATGTATTTAACAGTACTAAGCTTTTCAGAGAGGGCAGGGCACTCAATCTCTTTCTACATAGCCCATTCGAGACAGAAACGCCTGTTCCAACTACACTGGAATACAAAAACGTCAAATCCGCCATTTGTCATCAATAACATTATGGGCGTGCACCACCTGCTGCCATTTCTTAATGCGTATTATTAAGGGCAGCTGCAAGCGTAACAGTAGGAGCATTACTACATGAAATGTGTAACAGAGCCTAGCATGAGCCAAACCCTTTTTACACCATTTTTGCTGCATGTATTAAAGGGAATTGGGCTAGCAGGCTTTCTTTTAAACTTAGCCTTAACCAAATTGCATACGGTTTGCATCATGTCAGAATAAGATCACATCAGGGGCGTGATGTGGGCTACTGCAACCCCTACAGTTGAAGAGGTCACTATTTTTCAAGGGCCCTCTTTGAGCTCCAAGTCTTTGTACATTTGTGAGGCAATCAGTATTAGTGAATTTATAGGAATACACATCAAATGTCCCATCATCTTCAATTACACTACTGAAGCAAATTGTTTTTGAACTCTGATGCTTACCTAATAAGAGAAAATGCATTTTGCTATATGTTTTATTCATGAAATACTGAGGAAAATTATCTCTGCTTCATTTATTATTGTATAAGCAGCGAACATAGACCACAAATCCATTTGCTCCTTATTTGCTCTGATGCAAAACTCTTATGGTTATATGGGATGCACCAAATCTGTTTGTTCCATTTATTACACAATCAGCACATTGGTGCAATGTAGGCTGATAGTCATTGCCCCAGTGCAAACTTTACGTATTATAAACCCAAAAAGACAAAACAGGTGCCTAACTGCATATAGCAAAACCTGTGGGGCAATTTTGCTTTAACAATTGCACTGACCAATAAAAAAATAATTGCATAGACCGACCCTGCAACAGTTGGTCACACAAAATTGCTTTGTGACAGACTCCAGTCTTGGGGCCCTGACCAACTTGCTCCTTCCGTTGAAATCAAACACCATAACGGAACGGTCCCCAGCATCAGTGACCACGATATAGCCGTCTAGAGTGACCGCTACATCGAGTGCGTATTTGACGTCGTTCCGGAAATCTCCCTGCCTTGACCCCAAACTGCTGAATGAAATGGCAGTGCCCTGCGTGGAGCCAAAGACATTGATTCTTTTCTTTCCATCATTCATGTGCTACAACCACACACCATCTCACACTGCATGATGACTCGTCACTTTATTTATGTGTTTATGAGCGCAGACTTTACCCGAAGGCGAGCGCTTCCCAATAGGAACAAAACTGATACATGATGATGTAGAGCCGAGCGTTACATCTTAATTACGTATTTGGATCGCCTTAACTTTAACAGAGGAGAACGAACTCACCTGACCTGAGAGGGCTGGGGCCTGCCGGGCCTGGAGTCGCAAGGCGAGCTGGAGCGGAGGGGCAGAAGGCAGGCAGGGCAGCTGAGGGGGGGGGCAGCGCAAGCCTCAAGGCTAGCCAGGTAGGGGCCGGGGCCAGGCAATTTAAATGATTGCAATTTGCAAATAACGGCCCCGCCGGTGATGGGTCCTGACCTGAGCGTGGCTTTGTCTTCTCTTCTCTGCTGCGTGCCCCTGATGCCACTTGGCACATCTTACTGTAACGCGCTTATTGCGTGTGTCGCGATGAGCTCATTGCGCAAAACGCATGTGTTGTCCCTGCCCCCGACAAATGTGTAATGAGGGCATTGGTCACCAGCCAGCCTCCATGCCCAGTGCCCCCGCGGCGGGCAAACGCATCCCGGGCGGAAAGGAAAGTGAAAGTCAGGAGCAGGACTCGGAGTGAGGAGTAAACAACCCTGTCCCGCCGCCATTGGTCCATCATCCACCCACCATTAAGACTACTAGTAGTAGTCACTGTCACACACACTGTGTCACCCGGCCGGGGCCCGCCTACCCATTTGTATCAATTTCAGGGGCCCCGGCCAGGACCCCACACCATTCCTCAGGCTCAACACTTCAAGAGGCAGAGTGCCGCTCAGCCTCAGCCGCGCTGCCAGCCTCACGGGCGGCGGGCCCCGGCCGGGGCCCGCACCATTCCTGCAATGATCCTGCCCAGTCTCACTCACGGCCCCCGGGCCCGGCCGGGGTCCCGCACCATTCCTGCAGGGCTGCCAGCCGATTTGGCCCTGTAGCAATCCTGTCCATGAAGTGCGGGGCTCAAACGACTGCCAATGTTAAGTTCAGCACCAGCCTCTGGTGTTCGCTTCTGTTCCCTGGTTTACACTGAATAACGGTGTCCGCTCAAAATCAACGTTCACGTATTTTAAGCATGATCACTCGTGTCTTTTTGCTGAATTAATTGGGCAATAACTGTTTTTTTCCAACTTGGATGAACTCATTTCGTTCATGGGTGGGATGTGGGCATGTTTCTCTCTTTCGTCTGCCCGGCTTTCTGAAGAACTCTTCTAAGTTTCTTTCGGCTTGTTCTCCATTTAGAGGTCGGTGAAGAAGGATACTATATTTTGTAGAAGTCAAACAGGCCCGGACAATGATGCATTATTCTTTCCCCAAGTCGGAATATACTCTGGGTACCAACTTTACACTGGAACCGATTTACTAAGACCCCTTTGAAAACCACTATGTGCAGTTTGCACACAGACATGCCTTTGAATTGAAACTCAATTTGCTATGAGTCTGTTGCACAAATAGGGGCCTTGCAAAGTGCATATTCATGACCAACCTCACTCACGGGCCCCGGCTGGGGCCCCGCACCATTCCTGCAGTGCTGCCAGCCTCAATCACACAGGCCCCGGCCGGGGCCCCGCACCATTCTCAGTGCGCAGCTGAGCAGCTCAAGTCAGTAGTCCAGCTCAGCCTCAGCTGCCGCCAGCCTCACGGGCCCAGCCGGGAGCCCACTGCCCGCATCATTCCTGCTGCAGTGCTACCAGCCTGCCCGCCCCCCACACACACTGCATTCCAGTCAGGCAGGCTCAAGAGGCAGAGCAGCAGTCAGACTCAGAGCCTCAGCCGCTGCCAACCTCACGGTCCCCGGCCGGGGCCCCACCCGGCCCTGCACCATTCCTGCTGATAGCCTCACGGGCCCCGGCCGGGGCCCCACACCATTCCTGCTGCCAGCCTCATGGGCCCCGGCCGGGACCGTCCACAATTTTAAATACAATTATTCATGATACATTAATGTGTTTGTGGGGGCCCCGGCGGGGCCCCCTGGAGCGCAGCCCCCCCCCCCTGCAACGCGGGGGCTGCGGGGGCTTGTGTTACGCCCCTGATGCCAATGGGCTGCTCTGTCTGCTGCTCTTATTTAACCCAGATCTTTTGACTGGGTGTGAGTGTTTGATTGATTCACATGCTCCGTCCATCACCACCCCCTTTTGTACCGCTTTTGGCCACCATAAGTGTGGCAGGATATACTCAGACGTGAGTCCCTTGCTCACTTTGCCACTGGATTCAAGCAAGCCGGGCTGAAGACGGCTGGAATGCCAGAAACCGGTCCTCGGAAGCTTGTTTCCGGTCCAGGGAAGACATGGCTTGGCAGTTCGGGCTGTACTGTTCCCATGAGGCACAGGGTCAGACTGATTTGCATATAGCTATGTCTGAACTGGGGTGGCAGAGTGGGCTAAAGAATGGTGATGGATTTAACCCAGATCTTTTGACTGGGTGTGAGTGTTTGATTGATTCAGATGCTCCGTCCATCACCACCCCCTTTTGTACCGCTTTTGGCCAGCATAAGTGTGGCAGGATATACTCAGACGTGAGTCCCTTGCTCACTTTGCCACTGGATTCAAGCAAGCCGGGCTGAAGACGGCTGGAATGCCAGAAACCGGTCCTCGGAAGCTTGTTTCCGGTCCAGGGAAGACATGGCTTGGCAGTTCGGGCTGTACTGTTCCCAAGAGGCACAGGGTCAGACTGATTTGCATATAGCTATGTCTGAACTGGGGTGGCAGAGTGGGCTAAAGAATGGTGATGGATTAAACCCAGATCTTTTGACTGGGTGTGAGTGTTTGATTGATTCAGATGCTCCGTCCATCACCACCCCCCTTTTGTACCGCTCTTATTTTGAGCAGTTCTGCTCTGCAAACTGTCGGCCCCTCTACTTGGATTACCTTTTTTGGAATCAAAATTGACTCAGTTCAGTGTCGCCTTCCCCCTAAGAATGAGCTCGGGTTCAAGCAGTAATGTGAGGTGGTATTATCCTATAAGAAGATGACTTTGAACCAGCTACAGGTTTTGGTTGGCCAACTGAACATTTCCCTGAAAATTAGTCCTATATCCCATCCAATTTCCAGATTCATCACCAGATCTATGTCAGGTCTTGAACCATCAAAGCATCATCAAACCAGGTTGCCTGCCGAAGGGTTCACTGACAAAATATCAAAATCACAAATATCATGGAATATAAATATCAAGTCAAAAATATTGAGCAAAAAATATTGTTTTCCTATACCTATAATGTAAATGACACAAATATCGGAAAGAAATATCGTTGTATACTAATATCAATTACAAAAATATTGTTTTTAACACACACACACATATATATATATATATACATATATATATATATCTCAAAAGCCGCTTGAGGAAATCAGATGCAGCGTGTAATCTCCAGCAAGCACCGAAAAAGCAGACACGAGCCCAGAGTAAGTGCAAGCAGTAGCGTTTATTTTCTCATGAGTCCGCCATAACGCGTTTCACCACCGGAGTGGCTTGATCACATGACAACGTTCAAACATTGAATGGACCATTAAAACAGCTAGCACCCTATGCACGTGATTGTGAAGGTGATAGACATAAAGAAAAGGTGAAATGCAACATATTTTCATACTTTTGAAGAAAGACTATGCTTTGTACAAAGTAAAGCTGTTGAAAGCAAATATTTACACCAACCGATTTGAGGGAATTTTAAGAAAAGAAAATGAATATGGTGACCTAAGTTGTTAACCAGCATGATTTACAAAGGGAGAAAACTCATGGCTTAAATGCATAACTAACAGTATAAATACATGGACCATTGCACCCCATAAGATATCAAGGGAAAATTTGATTAAGTGCAAGTCGAAATATATAAATACATCCTGAAAAAGAATATTTTTACTTTTTTCATACAAAAATAGATTTGATAAAAAAATACATTTCATATATTTACACATCGGTGGTTGAAGCTTGTAGGTCATAGCATAATTATAGCATGAATGCTTGGTCTTAGTATATTAAGGTGCAGCAATTTATACGAGACCCTCATGTATGTCAAAATGACCCATAATCTAAAACAGTTGGAGTTTTATAGAAAATATGGATTAAAGGACTGTTGGGTGCCAAAAGTGAATAAAGTGAAAATGAATAAAAAACAATCCTAATATGAGGGTTGTGTGAGAGGCAAATGACAGCTATATGGGGCAAATCGTCAAAGAATACGGTTTTTGGAAGTATTTACATGCCATCTGACAAGATAATCCGGCTGGGAGCATTAGATTTATGAAACATGGGTTACAATGAGAACAGGAAGGAAAAGGACACAGGGGGTAGGTTACCAAAATGTACTGGGAGAGACGGGAAGAAGATCACTTCCAGGGGGGCTCAATGAGATAAACATGGTCATAAGCAGGTATGTAAATCTTCAGTGTTGTTTAAACCTCCAGGGCTTTTGCTGTTGAAATTCAGGATATACCTTGTCTCCAACATACGCATTTTGTGCTCTCGGTCACCTCCCTGTTTAGTTTTTGGAATCGTGTCGATGACATAGTATTTGAGATCCATTAAGTTGTTATTGTGGACCTCTCGAAAATGTCTCGCCACTGGGTAGGTGGGGTCAGAGTTGGTAATAGCCCTGATGTGTTGTAATATCCTAACATTAGCTGGTAATTTGGTACTTCCTACGTACCGTAAGGGACATGTACATTCCAAGATATAGATGGCGTACTCAGTTTTGCAGTGGAGGGATTTGGAAATTTTGATTTCCTTACTACTGAAGGCTGTACAGTAGCTGGTTTTATTAATACCGTAAGTACAAGCTTTACATGAGTGACATTTAGTGAACCCCCGTGAGGTTTTCAGCCAATCTTTGGATGGAATGACTTCTGGACAGTTGGATACCAGGCTGTTGTAAAGAGAAGTAGCTCTCTTGTAGGTGATACTGGGTTTGGCTGGCATAGTGTGGCCTATTACTGGATCAGAATGAATAAGGGCCCAGTTTTGATTAATGATTTTATTTATCGCACCCTTTTGGGTGCTATAGGGCACAATAAGTCTGACAGTGCTAGACTCTGGTGATTCAATGGATTCAAGTGTGGGTGGATTTCTGATTGTTTTGGGAACAAGGAGGCGAGTTCTATCCAGTTTCGTTGTTTTATTAATGGCTGTTTGAATGATATGCATGGGATATCCTCTAGCAAGGAATCTCTCCTTGCATTCATTTTGAGCCATTATCAGATCAGTGGGATTGCTGCAGATCCTTTTTATTCGCAACATTTCCCCATAGGGGATGCTGCGAATAAGGTGTTTTGGATGGAAACTGGTATAATGTAAGATGGAATTACCAGCAGTTTCCTTTCTGTAGAGCTTGGTTTCCAGTGCACTATTGGTAATGTATAGTTCTATGTCTAGAAAATGGATGCTGGTATGACTCATGGTACAGGTGAAATTCAAATTGATGTCATTGACGTTCAAGAGGTTAACCCACTCCTGGGCCTCTTCCCTAGTGCCATTCCAGACAAAGATAAGGTCATCAATATACCTATAATACATTTTAACATGTTTGAGATACCATTCACCTAGTGTGCCTTTTAGGACCAACTCCTCCCACCAGCCCATAAAAATGCAGGCATAGCTGGGGGAGAAGCTGGCCCCCATTGCCACCCCCCTCACCTGTTGGTAGAAAGTTTGATTAAAGGTGAACAAATTATGATGTAAACAAAAAGTCACCATATCTAACAGCATATTATTGTGCTCAGGGGAAGTTGGTCTATTCTTGGTGAGAAAGTAGTCCAAAGCTCTTATACCATCCTTGTGATCAATACAGGTATAAAGGGATGATACATCCAAAGTAAGTAAAAGAAACCCAGAATCCCAAACAAAGTCCTTGATTTTATCAAGAAAATCACTAGTGTCTCTTAGGTAAGAGGCCAATCCAGTTACACAGTCCTGTAAAAAAAAGTCAATGTAGTTTGAAGTGTGTTCCAACAAACTATTCCTACCGGAAATGATGGGCCTTCCGGGAGGGTGCAGAGAGTCTTTGTGAACTTTAGGAATAAAGTAAATGTTGGGGATGGTGGGATAATCATTCTTCATGTACAAGTATTCGTCCTTTGTAATCAGGCCAGCACTTTTCCAAGCTAAAAGTTTCAGAAAAAATGAATTAGACGTCTCTTTGACTGCTAAGGCACTGCTGATTCTATAACATTTGCGGTCATTCAGTTGGAGCATGGCTTCAGTCATATATTGGTTTCTATCCCACAATACCACATTGCCTCCTTTATCCGAATTTCGGATGACAATTTGGTTGTTTTGCTGTATTTTGGCCACCAGGTTGTCATACGTTCTATTGCGTCTGGATATTTTATCTTTTCATGGCGCAGGTTTTGTAGTTCAATTTTTTCAGTTCATTAATCACATTTTCATTATAGATGTCAATTCCATCTCGTGACATGATTGGATTGAACTTGGATTTGTTTTTAAAAGGAGTTACAGTGGTAGTTTTGATGGGTTGACTAGAATTTTGACTGTCTGAAGATGGTTGCGAAAATTCAGTGCGGTTTTGGGCATGAAGATCCGTTAGGACAGTGAGCAAGGTAGAAGGTAACCCTGTACAGGGTGGAGTCCCAATAGATATCTGGCTTCCCATTTGAACGGTAGTTTCCTTGTCTGATTTTTTGAATTGATTGAGGGTGTGAAATTTACGCAATTTATGTTTGCGGATAAATTGATACACATCCATGCGAGTGGTAGCATAATCAAAGTTGGATTCTTTACAAAAAGAGAGTCCTAGAGATAAAATTTGAATTTCTGCTTTTGTCAGGACTGTCTCTGTTAGATTAATAACCGTTTTTTCTGAGGGGTTATTGAAGTTTTTTGAACTTTCTTCTATATTGCGGTCAGTGGGAGTTGTCGAATTGCAGACGTTTGTATGTGCCATTACTGGCGATTCCAGCGACCCTTCCCCTTGCCCCTGTAATTGTTGTTTGTTGGCGCGTTTCCTTGCTTTCCGCCTTTGGCTGCGTTTGTAGTTTCTCCGTTTGCAGCTTGTGTCTGCCGATTCCGGGGCCGCAGAGTTGACAGTCGATCCATGGATAAAAAAATGATTTCATCACCTGGAGACGGAATTGCCTTGGGGTCAGCGGGTGCTGTTCTGATGTTGTTGCCTTCATTGTCACTTTCAGCGGCAGAACTGAAGTCGGAGAGTGTGGATTCGTTTGAGGCATACGATGTACCCGCTTGTGCTTTACTTTTATTTCTCCCCATGGGTTTGCCACTTTTAATCGAGTCGAATTTACGGGCAAAGGTGAAAATACGTCCGCATTCATAATCCGCAAGGTCGCGCGGAAATTTGTACGCTTTGCGCGCCTTAATTTTCTCTTCTTCTTTTTTGAGGCGTGTGGTCATTTCTGCATTGAGTTTATTTATTTCTTTAGGTGTTCCCATTTGCGCAATTTCATCTGTTAGTGCTACCACCTTTTTTTGCAGTTCGATGCGGTCAATTTCTGCGTACTTGACAAGCAAAATTACCAGTTCTCTAGATGAGTCGAGGTTTTTCTGTGCCCATTCTCTCATTAACTCGGGGTTGGGCTGTTCGTAACTGGGAGCCAGTAAAATTCGTAATCCCCTCGGTACTCTGCCGGCGTCCAAGTAGCTCTGCAGTGATCTATGCTCCCACCATTTTGCCTGCTCTCCCCGCATCAACTTTTCCTAAGTTTTCATTTTGTTTTTCAACGTGTCGTCAGGCTTGACATTACTTTGTCCTACAGGTTCAGAGCGGTCGCGAACCTGGGCAATGTTGACGAAAAGCCCCTGCGCTGCCGCTTCTCGGTCCTTTAACGTGTCGGCCGACATGTTGATTGTGTTAAGAGAAAGAAACGCCGATTTCACTTGAAAGTTCAACTCGGACTGAAGGGTATTAATCACCTTCTGTTTCCCGAGTACCTTCGCACACCAAACACCCCACAGTACTTGAGAGGTCCTACCTTTCACGTCCTGCTTGTGGTCCCGAGCACCCTCCGGTGCAGCGAGGAAAAGCGAGCGTTCCAGGTGCCTTGTTGTCTCTGGTGGGGGGGTAAGCCGGTATAATCCTCCCGGATTGAAAGAAAGGGCTCCGTGCCGTAGCTCGAAGACAGGCTTCCGTTTACCAGCTGCCGCAGTAGGTTTGGGGGTCCGTGTGTAACTGGTCGAAGCTTCACCAGTTATATATCTCAAAAGCCGCTTGAGGAAATCAGATGCAGCGTGTAATCTCCAGCAAGCACCGAAAAAGCAGACACGAGCCCAGAGTAAGTGCAAGCAGTAGCGTTTATTTTCTCATGAGTCCGCCATAACGCGTTTCACCACCGGAGTGGCTTGATCACATGACAACGTTCAAACATTGAATGGACCATTAAAACAGCTAGCACCCTATGCACGTGATTGTGAAGGTGATAGACATAAAGAAAAGGTGAAATGCAACATATTTTCATACTTTTGAAGAAAGACTATGCTTTGTACAAAGTAAAGCTGTTGAAAGCAAATATTTACACCAACCGATTTGAGGGAATTTTAAGAAAAGAAAATGCATATGGTGACCTAAGTTGTTAACCAGCACGATTTACAAAGGGAGAAAACTCATGGCTTAAATGCATAACTAACAGTATAAATACATGGACCATTGCACCCCATAAGATATCAAGGGAAAATTTGATTAAGTGCAAGTCGAAATATATAAATACATCCTGAAAAAGAATATTTTTACTTTTTTCATACAAAAATAGATTTGATAAAAAAATACATTTCATGTATTTACACGTCGGTGGTTGAAGCTTGTAGGTCATAGCATAATTATAGCATAATCATATATATATATATAATTTAAAAATAGTCAACATTCAACATTAAATTTATTAACATTTAACAGTAATATAATGTAAATTAAAGATATTCAAATCATTTAAAAAATATATGTTATACTTATTTAATGAAAGACACGTATTTATATATGTGTGTGTATGTTTATTTAAACAGATATCATTTAAACCTATTATGAAAATTATGAATCTAAGACTATCGCTTCTTCCCCAGATCACTAATTCTCCTGCCGAGAATATGTGGGACCTTTATTTTTACTGACTCTAACGGTGATTGTAACCATACACCTGTATCCCTTTTTCCCTATGTTCTTAGCACCCCTGCCCCTCGCCATCCTTTTTGTTGATTTTGTATATTTCTGCACTTTAAACTTTTGTTTGTTCACCACTGTATACTGTGTAAAGCGCTCTGATACCCTCACGGGTCAAGTTCGCGCTCTATAAAATACAAAAATAAAACAAATAATAAATGTAATTTATCTTATAATTTATACATTTTTGTAAACTTTAATAATATAATAAATATATATATATATACACACACACACATATATATATACAAATACATATACAAAATAAATGAAAAATCGGAACAAATGAACTGGAAAAAATATGAAAAACATTCCAACTTATTTACACAGAAAAAGTAAATAATATAAAAACATCCATTATTCTAAAAATGTATTATATATTACAAAATGTATTATATATTAATAAATTAACATAATATAATGTTAAATATACAGAAACATCATAATAATATAGATTTATACAATATAAACAAAACTATAAAATTATATGAATAATACATATACTATTCCTACTATAATCTGTGCAACAGTAGGGAAAGTGATGGACTCAGGAGGGGTAAAATTTACTATTTCCGTACTAGTCTGTGCAACAGTAGGGAAAGCGTTGGACTTAAGAGTGATACATTTTACTGTTCCCACTTCAGCCTATGCAACAGTAAGAAAAGTGTTGGACTCAGAAGGGGTACAAATTACTATTCCCACTCCAGTCGCTGCAACCGTAGGGAAAGTGTTGGACTCAGGAGGAGTAAAATGTACTATTCACACTCCAGTCTGTGCAACAGTAGGGAAAGTGTTGGACTGAGGAGGGATACAAATTACTATTCCCACTACAGTGGGTGCAACAGTAGGGAAAGTGTTTGATTGCGGAGGAGTAAAATTGACTATTCCCACTCCAATCGGAGCAACAGTAGGGAAAGACTTGGATTCAGGAGGGGTAACATTTACTATTCCCATTCTAGTCTGGGGCGGCTACGTAAGTAACATTCAAAACAGTTTTTCGCTACACGCCGCTCACCTGCCTTCAAAGTGCCGGTGCCTGCCGTGGTAGCGAAAGCCACAATATAAGCATGGGCGAATTTTGCGAATCTCGCGTTCGCGAATTTTGCGGATTTGCGAACTCGCAATCCGCAAAATCCGCGAATTCTCGCGAATTTGCAGATTTTTTTTTTGTGTTTGCGCGGGTTTCGGCCAGTTCGCGAGGGTTTTGTACACTTTCGCAAATTGCGAACTTACCTGTCGGGTCGCAAGTTTCGCGAACTTGTTGTTTCTACGTGTCCAGCCTGTTTGGGACACTCTTCTTCATCACTGCCACTCTCTGTCACCACTGCCACTCTCTGACTACTCATGCCACCCTCTGGCCCACCCATGCCACCCTCTGTTTCATCACAGCACCCTCTGGTTGTCCAGTCAGTGTACATTATTGTGGCAACGCAAGCACACCTTCCCTGCCTCAAGTGACCTGAATTAATTTGGGGCTGATTAATGTGTCACAGAATATTTTTTTAGCTGGCACCTGCTTCCTTAGTGCTTCCTGATTAGTGATCTTTTGTACTTGCTAAGTGCTTTCATTGTTGCAAAATTAGTTACAACACCTGCCCTGCCCCAACTGACAATAATGAATTAGGGGCTGATTAATGGATTTGAACTTCCAGCCTGGCTCCTGCTTGTATCCCTTAGCTGTAATTCAGGACCTTTGTGGCATATGTGTAACTATTCTGAGGTTCAGAGCAGGGTCACATAATAGTTGCAACTGGCAACTGAACTCTGGAGGGGCCCCTCAGGAAGCACTACAGGAAATGGCTACTAATGATGAGCCTGAACTTTTGAACCTGGTAAGTAGTTTCAGTTTTGCTAAAATCGTATTTCTGCAATTTTGCACTTATTCGCGGGGCGCGAAGTTGTACTGGGAAGCCGCGAACTCACGCGAACAGTCCGAGCAGTGCGAGCAAAATCCGCTGCTCGCGGATTTGCGGATTTTGCGGGAGATTCGCGAATCTCGCGGATTGCAAATTTACAGAAAATCCGCAAAATCCGCGAGCGAAACGGATTTTCCGCCCATGCTTACCACAATACTATTCACAAAGTTCAAACCGCAAAGGAATGAGACGGCACACCAATTGGATCCGTGTTGAGTTTATTGCTCACAAACAATGCGTTTCAGCCGTGAAGGCCTTTGTCAAGTTACCCGGAAGTGGGTAAAGCGGCATTTTCTAAACACAGAATCACTCCATCATGGACATAGTAAACATACTTTCTGGGATGTATTTCCCCGGGTGTTGTACTCTGTGAGACACTAAACTGCATCAAATCAGTTTAGGGTGGGTTACTGACATCTAAAAAAATACTTTATAGAGGTAAATTATTTGAATACACACACAACAATTTATTCCATGGTTAGATGAATTTCATAGCCCATATTTCATTAGGATGCATGTATATCTTAACACACTGGGCGCTATACACATAATCGTATATATTACGAATATTTAGACTCCAATTAATGGTTATAAGCCATACTTTGTACTGGGCATTAGCTTACATTGTGGCTAGTGTTATTAGCTTCTATCTAGTGATACACGTCCCTTACATGAATAAGTATATAAATAAATATATACATAAATGTAACGACAAGCTGCGCGCGATGCTAACCTATTTTATCTCGCATCCTGACTGCAGCCTGTGATGTGCAACTGCTGCAGGGCTGTGGCCAATGTCTGAATAAATTCATATAAACATATCTGCATCAACAGGGTTGGATCTTATGGGTTAGAGATTGGCTATAAATGCACAATCTCGTATGACTCTAAAAATCCAAGAAATGTAAATCCTGCAGCAGGGTGCCAAAAGCTCTTCCCTATGTATGAGTCATGGCACGAGTGCAAGCGCTAACAAAGGTGATCCATGATTGTGGTGCCCATGTACAAATAAAAGCCGCCTGCGTTGTTTGTGAGCAATAAACTCAACACAGATCTAATTGGTGTGCCGCCACATTCCTTTGCGGTTTGAACTTTGTGATCAAGCCTCGTTTTGGAGGCGAAACGCGTCATGGCGGATAGCTGGCAACAACTTGCACAAATAAATCACTGAGAAATTATCACGAATTTTGGGCTTACTCTGCGTTATTCTTCTCTGGAGAGGAAAAGACTGTGAATAACGGTTTTGTTATATATATATATATATATATATATATATATATATATATATATATATATATATATATATATATATATATATATATATATATATATATATATATATATATATATATATATATATCCACAACTTCCGAGTCCCATTAGGTAAAAGGACACAGAGACGACACACCAAGAGAACATTGCACAAATCCTTTATTGTGCACTCGTGGAACAAGGACGACGCGTTTCGGCGTTAGCCTTTTTCAAGTAGCCACCATTTTACATTTTACACTTTTATAAGTCCATCATCCATGTCTTAATTCAAAAACATAAAAGAAATACTTCAATTATAAAACAGTCTATGTGCATATCAACATTTGTAATTGCATCATATTTCGACAAGTGTCAATGTTAATGTTAAATTTGTAAATGGGACACGGAGAGTGATTTTACTGTTACGGACCGGCACTGTCCTCAGCTCCGCGGTTGTGAACTACACAATCGCTAAGGGGGTCGGGAAATGTAGTATAAACTCCCATGGCTACGGATTACCAATTGGTTTTAAACCCGTCCGGAGGTCTTTAATATATGTCAATATTACGACTCTGCTGTAAACGGTTCGCCACACCATAATGGAGATCCTGTGTTGATCAGTACAACTCGAACAACCAATACATTCCACTTCCTGTATCTCGGGAGCTCCCTTGGTTCATACAGTTAAGCGTGGGCTGTTGCTCCGGTTATGGATTTAACACGCCCATCTGATTTGTGGGTTGGTTATACGAGGTACGACGGTTTGATACTCCTATCAGTTAAGTGTAACCAACCTGTCTCAGCATTTAATCAATTTGAGATTAAATTTTAAAAGGATATGCTTGATGATAAGAGAGCTCCCTTCATCATCATACATTTCTCTAAAGTCATCCATGCAAAGGCTGGGATAGTGTTAATGTGGTGGCAGGTCTAATGTTCGAGTGCTCATAAATTGTGGATAAGTAAAACGTGAGTCTATACATAGTGAGTTACAGTGAAAATCATAATCATAAAAATTTAAAACATAACATTTCGTTATCCAACAAAATCAATAACCAACATATTTTTCTCCTCCGTGAAAATTGTGTTACTCTACTAATGACCATCTGAGTTACAGGATTACTAGCAAGAACATTGCTTTACCCTAGAGATTGTTATACCCATTCTCATTTTGATAAAGATGGTCCATTGCTAGAGAGTTACACTATTAAAAATGTGCTAGTGGTTATTGTGTACACATGTTAATCATACTGCGGGTTGGCCTCAGCCCTGTGCCATCTTAGTGTTCAAGAGCCTATATGGGATGACAATTCTTCTCCATAATTCAGTCCATTTGGGGTCTTGCTTCCCATATCAATGATGTTTTTGGACTCTTTAATCCTAAGTTGTGCCTCTCGATCTCCACCTCTGATGCTCCTAGGTATCTTATCTATGCCATAGAACCTCAGGCTCCCATTATTGCTATTATGGCTTTCTTCATAATGGCGAGCCATTGGGTAATTGTGGTCCTTGTTGTTAATGGCACGTAAGTGCTGTAAGATCCTTACCTTAAGAGGATGCTTCGTGCTGCCTACGTACTTGAGGCCACATGGGCATTCAAGCACGTAGACCACGAAGTCTGTGTTGCAGTTTATTTGGTGTTTAATTGTTCTCATCTGGCCTGTCCCTATCTTGTAATCTCTGCGTGATTTTCCATTGCAATCACATTTACAGTTACCGCAAACTGAAAAACCTTTAGGGATAGGGGGCCACTTATTTTTCGATGGTTCATCTAGGTAACTGTGTACAAGTCTGTCCCTCATGGATCGTGCCCTACGATAAGTTACCTGTGGTTTAGTACCCACAAGTTCCCCAATAATGGGGTCAGAGACCAACAGCTTCCAATTGGCCCTCATCACTTTCTCCAGTGCCCATGCTCCCCTACTAAAGTTTGTAATCATACGGGGTGCACTTGGTTGATTTTTGTTATTGATTTCTTTTCTTTTTTTGTCACTAGTAGATGTTCTAAACAGGACTTCTTCCTGACTGAGATCTTGAACTTTATTTTGGGCAATTTTTAGTGTTTCCTCATCATATCCCCTTTCAGTGAAACATTTCAGCATTGCCTTTTGTTCATTCTCATAATCAGTGTCAGTGCTGCAATTGCGGCGAGCTCTTAACAACTCCCTGTAGGGAATACTTCTCTTCAGAGGGATGGGGTGGTGGCTCTCCGAATGCAGCACCGCATTGCTTGCTGTCGCCTTGCGGAACAGACATGTAGTCACATTACCTTCCTTCACCTCAACTGCCACATCTAGAAATTCACAATATGTATTACTGATAGTATAAGTAAAGCGAAGGTTGAGATCATTTGTTCCAAGATGGTTGATGAACTGTTTAGCTAATGTCTCAGGGCCATTCCAAATTATGAACAGGTCGTCGATGTACCTGACCCACATCAAGATGTGGTCAGTGTACATCTCCGATCCTTCTGACCAGACGACCTGTTCCTCCCACCAGCCTAGGAAAAGATTCGCTAGGCTGGGGGCAAAACAGGTCCCCATCGCTGTCCCAGATCGTTGTCGGTATACCGCTTTTTCAAAGAGAAAAATATTCTCTTGTAAACAGTACAACATCATAGTTCTTAACATAGCATTGTGCTCATAACAATCCACATGGCGACTTCTTAAATAATGAAAACATGCTTCCACTCCCTTCACTTGATTAATGCATGTATAGAGTGAACACACGTCCATACTGATCATATGATAACCATCCTCCCGTTTTAGGTCATGCAATCTTTTCAAAAAGTCAGTACTGTCCCTGCAATAAGAATTCAGGTTAAGCACATATTCATTTAAATATAGATCCAAGAATTTGGAGGTATTTTCCAATAATCCCCCATTGGAGGACACAATTGGACGCCCTGGTGGTGTAGTGGGGTCCTTGTGGATCTTTGGGAGAAAATATATACAAGGAATGCGTGGATTGTCTTTTTTCAAAAATTTATATTCGTCTGTATCTAGTAATTCTGTATGGTACCAGCCTCCAAGTAACGTATGATAGTCTTTGATAGTTTTTCTGTATTGCTCCCAATTGATAACTTCATAACATGTGACATTGTTTAATTGTCTTGTTGCCTCCGTTTTGTAGTCCTTATAGTTCATAACTACAACGTTGCCCCCCTTATCGGAGGGCTTGATCACAATTAAGGCATCCTCCTCCAGCATTTTCAGGGAGGTTCTTTGGTCTTTAGTCAGGTTATCCCATTTCGAGTTTTTGAAGTTTTTTCGTGTTCTCTTTAATTCGGTTATCACTGCTTGACTGTAGGCCTCTCTGTTATCATATGGGACATTCAGATTAAATTTAGTCTTTAACCTTAGGCCACTGTGTTTTATTTGTCTGTTTGTTACACTACAAGCCTCTAGAACCACATGGTCGCTTCTCTCATCTTCGTCTGCGATTTCCAATTGGTACATGTCTCTTAGGAGTTCAATGTGCTGTACCTGTAAATTTACATCTGAGGGTCCCATCATGCTGGTTGTTTTAGATTTGGTACTGGATCTCATTGCATATAATTTCAACAATTTTAATTTTCTGACATACAAGAAGAGATCTACTCTTGTGTCAATATAGTCCAAATTGACACTGGGGCAGAAGGATAATCCCAGTTGCAGCACTGATATTTCCATTTGATTTAGCACTCTATTCGAGAGATTTACAACGGTTTTATTTTCTCCACTGTTGTCAACCGTAAATTTGCACATTTTGGCGTTTCTGTGTAGTCTTTTTAGTCGTCTTCTTCTTGAGCTGTTCCTCGACCTTTGCCTCTTCCTCTTTTTGCGTTCTTCCCTCTGGATGCCTGTTCTCTGGTTTGTACCCTGTTCTTCTGGCCTTGATCGTTCTTCTGTTTGAGGATTTTGAACTCGTGATGAAAGGTCAGAGGGCGTATCCCTAAAGGGATCCTTGTGGTGCAGTCTTCTGCGTCTGTGCTTATTTCCGAGCTTGACCCTGTGGATACTGCTGTCGCTTTTTTGTTAGCCCAATTGGCCCTTATGTTCTTTTGTGCTGTGTCGTATTTCTTTGCATATGTTAATATGCGTCTTTCCGCGTAATCTCGTTTGTCCCTAAGGAATTTCCTTTGCTTCTTCTGCTTGATGGTTTCTTCGTAATCTTGTAATTTTTTTGGGAGTGTCTTAACGAATTCCTCAAATCCCTTCTCAGTTTTGTATTTTTTAAGGTCCGCTGTAAGACTCAATAAATCCTTTCTTGTTGTTTCTAGATCAATTTGTGCATACTTTACCAATATTTCAAGCATACCTTTGCATGTTTTGGCCATGTATTGCGCCCACTCGGTAAGTAAGTCTTTATTGGGATTGTCATAAGTTGGTACTATGCTTATCCTCAATTCTCTAGGGACTCTGCCAACTTCAACATAGTTGGTGAGGGAAGCCACTTCCCACCACTTGTTGATTTCGCGTTTACTTAGTCTTTCCAGAAGTGCTAGTTTTTGTTTTAGGGTGGAGTCACCACTACTCAGAATTGCACCAGTCATCACGTTAGCAGGTGCAGTCTCTTGCTCTTCACAAAATAGGGACAGGGCTTCAGCTTGCCTCGCTGTCTCCCATTCACTCATCACTCAATCGTAGGTCTCCTCGCGCCACAGTGATTAAATGTGGCTGCCGCGGTTGCCTCCGTGCCTCGAATACTCTGACGTGCGCGTGATTCAGGCGCTGGGGCAGAGGCACAATAACGTGTATATCGGGAAGTGCTGGGTCAGCAGTCTCAATGAAACACGCTCCCCCCACACTAACTTTCACACAGATATTGGCTTACCCGTCTTCTTCCACGATATCTTTGTTTGAGAGGCGGTCGGAATCGCTTCAATCTTCATTCGCTCGAAAATGCTGCTCGAGGGATCCACAACCAATCACTGCTGATGTCGTCGGTAGTAGCAGCCGCTACTCTTAATATCCACAACTTCCGAGTCCCGTTAGGTAAAAGGACAGAGAGACAACACACCAAGAGAACATTGCACAAATCCTTTATTGTGCACTCGTGGAACAAGGACGACACGTTTCGGCGTTAGCCTTTTTCAAGTAGCCACCATTTTACATTTTACACTTTTATAAGTCCATCATCCATGTCTTAATTCAAAAACATAAAATAAATACTTCAATTATAAAACAGTCTATGTGCATATCAACATTTGTAATTGCATCATATTTCGACAAGTGTCAATGTTAATGTTAAATTTGTAAATGGGACACGGAGAGTGATTTTACTGTTACGGACCGGCACAGTCCTCAGCTCCGCGATCGTGAACTACACAATCGCTAGGGGGGTTGGGAAATGTAGTATAAACTCCCATGGCTACGGATTACCAATTGGTTTTAAACCCGTCCGGAGGTCTTTAATATATATCAATATTACGACTCTGCTGTAAACGGTTCACCACACCATAATGGAGATCCTGTGTTGATCAGTACAACTCGAACAACCAATACATTCCACTTCCTGTATCTCGGGAGCTCCCTTGGTTCATACAGTTAAGCGTGGGCTGTTGCTCCGGTTATAGATTTAACACGCCCATCTGATTTGTGGGTTGGTTATACGAGGTACGACGGTTCAATACTCCTATCAGTTAAGTGTAACCAACCTGTCTCAGCATTTAATCAATTTGAGATTAAATTTTAAAAGGATATGCTTGATGATAAGAGAGCTCCCTTCATCATCATAAATTTCTCTAAAGTCATCCATGCAAAGGCTGGGATAGTGTTAATGTGGTGGCAGGTCTAATGTTCGAGTGCTCATAAATTGTGGATAAGTAAAACGTGAGTCTATACATAGTGAGTTACAGTGAAAATCATAATCATAAAAATTTAAAACATAACATTTCGTTATCCAACATAATCAATAACCAACATATTTTTCTCCTCCGTGAAAATTGTGTTACTCTACTAATGACCATCTGAGTTACAGGATTACTAGCAAGAACATTGCTTTACCCTAGAGATTGTTATACCCATTCTCAGTTTGATAAAGATGGTCCATTGCTAGAGAGTTACACTATTAAAAATGTGCTAGTGGTTATTGTGTACACATGTTAATCATACTGCGGGTTGGCCTCAGCCCTGTGCCATCTTAGTGTTCAAGAGCCTATATGGGATGACAATTCTTCTCAATAATTCAGTCCATTTGGGGTCTTGCTTCCCATATCAATGATGTTTTTGGACTCTTTAATCCTAAGTTGTGCCTCTCGATCTCCACCTCTGATGCTCCTAGGTATCTTATCTATGCCATAGAACCTCAGGCTCCCATTATTGCTATTATGGCTTTCTTCATAATGGCGAGCCATTGGGTAATTGTGGTCCTTGTTGTTAATGGCACGGAAGTGCTGTAAGATCCTTACCTTAAGAGGATGCTTCGTGCTGCCTACGTACTTGAGGCCACATGGGCATTCAAGCACGTAGACCACGAAGTCTGTGTTGCAGTTTATTTGGTGTTTAATTGTTCTCATCTGGCCTGTCCCTATCTTGTAATCTCTGCGTGATTTTCCATTGCAATCACATTTACAGTTACCGCAAACTGAAAAACCTTTAGGGATAGGGGGCCACTTATTTTTCGATGGTTCATCTAGGTAACTGTGTACAAGTCTATCCCTCAGGGATCGTGCCCTACGATAAGTTACCTGTGGTTTAGTACCCACAAGTTCCCCAATAATGGGGTCAGAGACCAACAGCTTCCAATTGGCCCTCATCACTTTCTCCAGTGCCCATGCTCCCCTACTAAAGTTTGTAATCATACGGGGTGCACTTGGTTGATTTTTGTTATTGATTTCTTTTCTTTTTTTGTCACTAGTAGATGTTCTAAACAGGACTTCTTCCTGACTGAGATCTTGAACTTTATTTTGGGCAATTTTTAGTGTTTCCTCATCATATCCCCTTTCAGTGAAACATTTCAGCATTGCCTTTTGTTCATTCTCATAATCAGTGTCAGTGCTGCAATTGCGGCGAGCTCTTAACAACTCCCCGTAGGGAATACTTCTCTTCAGAGGGATGGGGTGGTGGCTCGCCGAATGCAGCACCGCATTGCCTGCTGTCGCCTTGCGGAACAACATGTAGTCACATTACCTTCCTTCACCTCAACTGCCACACCTAGAAATTCACAATATGTATTACTGATAGTATAAGTAAAGCGAAGGTTGAGATCATTTGTTCCAAGATGGTTGATGAACTGTTTAGCTAATGTCTCAGGGCCATTCCAAATTATGAACAGGTCGTCGATGTACCTGACCCACATCAAGATGTGGTCAGTGTACATCTCTGATCCTTCTGACCAGACGACCTGTTCCTCCCACCAGCCTAGGAAAAGATTTGCTAGGCTGGGGGCAAAACAGGTCCCCATCGCGGTCCCAGATCGTTGTCGGTATACCGCTTTTTCAAAGAGAAAAATATTCTCTTGTAAACAGTACAACATCATCGTTCTTAACATAGCATTGTGCTCATAACAATCCACATGGCAACTTCTTAAATAATGAAAACATGCTTCCACTCCCTTCACTTGATTAATGCATGTATAGAGTGAACACACGTCCATACTGATCATATGATAACCATCCTCCCGTTTTAGGTCATGCAATCTTTTCAAAAAGTCAGTACTGTCCCTGCAATAAGAATTCAGGTTAAGCACATATTCATTTAAATATAGATCCAAGAATTTGGAGGTATTTTCCAATAATCCCCCATTGGAGGACACAATTGGACGCCCTGGTGGTGTAGTGGGGTCCTTGTGGATCTTCGGGAGAAAATATATACAAGGAATGCGTGGATTGTCTTTTTTCAAAAATTTATATTCGTCTGTATCTAGTAATTCTGTATGGTACCAGCCTCCAAGTAACGTATGATAGTCTTTGATAGTTTTTCTGTATTGCTCCCAATTGATAACTTCATAACATGTGGCATCGTTTAATTGTCTTGTTGCCTCCGTTTTGTAGTCCTTATAGTTCATAACTACAACGTTGCCCCCCTTATCGGAGGGCTTGATCACAATTAAGGCATCCTCCTCCAGCATTTTCAGGGAGGTTCTTTGGTCTTTAGTCAGGTTATCCCATTTCGAGTTTTTGAAGTTTTTTCGTGTTCTCTTTAATTCGGTTATCACTGCTTGACTGTAGGCCTCTCTGTTATCATATGGGACATTCAGATTAAATTTAGTCTTTAACCTTAGGCCACTGTGTTTTATTTGTCAGTTTGTTACACCACAAGCCTCTAGAACCACATGGTCGCTTCTCTCATCTTCGTCTGCGATTTCCAATTGGTACATGTCTCTTAGAAGTTCAATGTGCTGTACCTGTAAATTTACATCTGAGGGTCCCATCATGCTGGTTGTTTTAGATTTGGTACTGGATCTCATTGCATATAATTTCAACAATTTTAATTTTCTGACATACAAGAAGAGATCTACTCTTGTGTCAATATAGTCCAAATTGACACTGGGGCAGAAGGATAATCCCAGTTGCAGCACTGATATTTCCATTTGATTTAGCACTCTATTCGAGAGATTTACAACGGTTTTATTTTCTCCACTGTTGTCAACCGTAAATTTGCACATTTTGGCGTTTCTGTGTAGTCTTTTTAGTCGTCTTCTTCTTGAGCTGTTCCTCGACCTTTGCCTCTTCCTCTTTTTGCGTTCTTCCCTCTGGATGCCTGTCCTCTGGTTTGTACCCTGTTCTGCTGGCCTTGATCGTTCTTCTGTTTGAGGATTTTGAACTCGTGATGAAAGGTCAGAGGGCGTATCCCTAAAGGGATCCTTGTGGTGCGGTCTTCTGCGTCTGTGCTTATTTCCGAGCTTGACCCTGTGGATACTGCTGTCGCTTTTTTGTTAGCCCAATTGGCCCTTATGTTCTTTTGTGCTGTGTCGTATTTCTTTGCATATGTTAATATGCGTCTTTCCGCGTAATCTCGTTTGTCCCTAAGGAATTTCCTTTGCTTCTTCTGCTTGATGGTTTCTTCGTAATCTTGTAATTTTTTTGGGAGTGTCTTAACGAATTCCTCAAATCCCTTCTCAGTTTTGTATTTTTCCAGGTCCGCTCTAAGACTCGATAAATCCTTTCTTGTTGTTTCTAGATCAATTTGTGCATACTTTACCAATATTTCAAGCATACCTTTGCATGTTTTGGCCATGTATTGCGCCCACTCGGTAAGTAAGTCTTTATTGGGATTGTCATAAGTTGGTACTATGCTTATCCTCAATCCTCTAGGGACTCTGCCAACTTCAACATAGTTGGTGAGGGAAGCCACTTCCCACCACTTGTTGATTTCGCGTTTACTTAGTCTTTCCAGAAGTGCTAGTTTTTGTTTTAGGGTGGAGTCACCACTACTCAGAATTGCACCAGTCATCACGTTAGCAGGTGCAGTCTCTTGCTCTTCACAAAATAGGGACAGGGCTTCAGCTTGCCTCGCTGTCTCCCATTCACTCATCACTCAATCGTAGGTCTCCTCGCGCCACAGTGATTAAATGTGGCTGCCGCGGTTGCCTCCGTGCCTCGAATACTCTGACGTGCGCGTGATTCAGGCGCTGGGGCAGAGGCACAATAACGTGTATATCGGGAAGTGCTGGGTCGGCAGTCTCAATGAAACACGCTCCTCCCACACTAACTTTCACACAGATATTGGCTTACCCGTCTTCTTCCACGATATGTTTGTTTGAGAGGCGGTCGGAATCGCTTCAATCTTCATTCGCTCGAAAATGCTGCTCGAGCGATCCACAACCAATCACTGCTGATGTCGTCGGTAGTAGCAGCCGCTACTCTTAATATCCACAACTTCCGAGTCCCGTTAGGTAAAAGGACAGAGAGACGACACACCAAGAGAACATTGCACAAATCCTTTATTGTGCACTCGTGGAACAAGGACGACACGTTTCGGCGTTAGCCTTTTTCAAGTAGCCACCATTTTACATTTTACACTTTTATAAGTCCATCATCCATGTCTTAATTCAAAAACATAAAATAAATACTTCAATTATAAAACAGTCTATGTGCATATCAACATTTGTAATTGCATCATATTTCGACAAGTGTCAATGTTAATGTTAAATTTGTAAATGGGACACGGAGAGTGATTTTACTGTTACGGACCGGCACAGTCCTCAGCTCCGCGATCGTGAACTACACAATCGCTAGGGGGGTTGGGAAATGTAGTATAAACTCCCATGGCTACGGATTACCAATTAGTTTTAAACCCGTCCGGAGGTCTTTAATATATGTCAATATTACGACTCTGCTGTAAACGGTTCGCCACACCATAATGGAGATCCTGTGTTGATCAGTACAACTCGAACAACCAATACATTCCACTTCCTGTATCTCGGGAGCTCCCTTGGTTCATACAGTTAAGCGTGGGCTGTTGCTCCGGTTATGGATTTAACACGCCCATCTGATTTGTGGATTGGTTATACGAGGTACAGCGGTTCGATACTCCTCAGTTAAGTGTAACCAACCTGTCTCAGCATTTAATCAATTTGAGATTACATTTTAAAAGGATATGATTGATAATAAGAGAGCTCCCTTCATCATCATAAATTTCCCTAAAGTCATCCATGCAAAGGCTGGGATAGTCTTAATGTGGTGGCAGGTCTAATGTTCGAGTGCTCATAAATTGTGGATAAGTAAAACGTGAGTCTATACATAGTGAGTTACAGTGAAAATCATAATCATTAAAATTCAAAACATAACATTTCGTTATCCAACATAATCAATAACCAACATATTTTTCTCCTCCGTGAAAATTGTGTTACTCTACTAATGTCCATCTGAGTTACAGGATTACTAGCAAGAACATTGCTTTACCCTAGAGATTGTTATACCCATTCTCATTTTGATAAAGATGGTCCATTGCTAGAGAGTTACACTATTAAAAATGTGCTAGTGATTATTGTGTACACATATTACTCATAATGCGGGTTGGCCTCAGCCCTGTGCGGAGGCAACCGCGGCAGCCACATTTAATCACTGTGGCGCGAGGAGACCTACGATTGAGTGATGAGTGAATGGGAGACAGCGAGGCAAGCTGAAGCCCTGTCCCTATTTTGTGAAGAGCAAGAGACTGCACCTGCTAACGTGATGACTGGTGCAATTCTGAGTAGTGGTGACTCCACCCTAAAACAAAAACTAGCACTTCTGTAAAGACTAAGTAAACGCGAAATCAACAAGTGGTGGGAAGTGGCTTCCCTCACCAACTATGTTGAAGTTGGCAGAGTCCCTAGAGGATTGAGGATAAGCATAGTACCAACTTATGACAATCCCAATAAAGACTTACTTACCGAGTGGGCGCAATACATGGCCAAAACATGCAAAGGTATGCTTGAAATATTGGTAAAGTATGCACAAATTGATCTAGAAACAACAAGAAAGGATTTATCGAGTCTTACAGCGGACCTGGAAAAATACAAAACTGAGAAGGGATTTGAGGAATTCGTTAAGACACTCCCAAAAAAATTACAAGATTACAAAGAAACCATCAAGCAGAAGAAGCAAAGGAAATTCCTTAGGGACAAACGAGATTACGCGGAAAGACGCATATTAACATATGCAAAGAAATACGACACAGCACAAAAGAACATAAGGGCCAATTGGGCTAACAAAAAAGCGACAGCAGTATCCACAGGGTCAAGCTCGGATATAAGCACAGACGCAGAAGACCGCACCACAAGGATCCCTTTAGGGATACGCCCTCTGACCTTTCATTACGAGTTCGAAATCCTCAAACAGAAGAACGATCAAGGCCAGCAGAACAGGGTACAAACCAGAGGACAGGCATCCAGAGGGAAGAACGCAAAAAGAGGAAGAGGCAAAGGTCGAGGAACAGCTCACGAAGAAGACGACTAAAAAGACTACACAGAAACGCCAAAATGTGCAAATTTACGGTTGACAACAGTGGAGAAAATAAAACTGTTGTAAATCTCTCGAATAGAGTGCTAAATCAAATGGAAATATCAGTGCTGCAACTGGGATTATCCTTCTGCCCCAGTGTCAATTTGGACTATATTGACACAAGAGTAGATCTCTTCTTGTATGTCAGAAAATTAAAATTGTTGAAATTATATGCAATGAGATCCAGTACCAAATCTAAAACAACCAGCATGATGGGACCCTCAGATGTAAATTTACAGGTACAGGACATTGAACTCCTAAGAGACATGTACCAATTGGAAATCGCAGACGAAGATGAGAGAAGCGACCATGTGGTTCTAGAGGCATGTGGTGTAACAAACAGACAAATAAAACACAGTGGCCAAAGATTAAAGACTAAATTTAATCCGAATGTCCCATATGATAACATAGAGGCCTACAGTCAAGCAGTGATAACCGAATTAAAGAGAACACGAAAAAACTTCTAAAACTCGAAATGGGATAACCTGACTAAAGACCAAAGAACCTCCCTGAAAATGCTGGAGGAGGACGCCTCAATTGTGATCCAGCCCTCCGATAAGGGGGGCAACGTTGTAGTTATGAACTATAAGGACTACAAAATGGAGGCAACAAGACAATTAAACGATGTCACATGTTATGAAGTTATCAATTGGGAGCAATACAGAAAAACTATCAAAGACTATCATACGTTACTTGGAGGCTGGTACCATACAGGATTACTAGATACAGACGAATATACATTTTTGAAAAAAGACAATCCACGCATTCCTTGTATATATTTTCTCCCGAAGATCCACAAGGACCCCACTACACCACCAGGGCTTCCACTTGTGTCCTCCAATGGGGGCTTATTGGAAAATACCTCCAAATTCTTGGATCTATATTTAAATGAATATGTGCTTAACCTGAATTCTTATTGCAGGGACAGTACTGACTTTTTTAAAAGATTGCATGACCTAAAATGGGAGGATGGTTATCATATGATCACTCTATACATGCATTAATCAAGTGAAGGGAGTGGAAGCATGTATGCATTATTTAAGAAGTCGCCATGTGGATTGTTTTGAGCACAATGCTATGCTAAGAACTATGATGTTGTACTGTTTACAAGAGAATATTTTTCTCTTTGAAAAAGCGGTATACCGACAACGATCTGGGACTGCGATGGG
The DNA here is from genome assembly GCF_964263255.1 of Lissotriton vulgaris. Taxonomy (NCBI): domain Eukaryota; kingdom Metazoa; phylum Chordata; class Amphibia; order Caudata; family Salamandridae; genus Lissotriton; species Lissotriton vulgaris. The sequence continues at coordinate 81,675 of NW_028248181.1, forward strand.
GACCTGTTTTGCCCCCAGCCTAGCGAATCTTTTCCTAGGCTGGTGGGAGGAACAGGTCGTCTGGTCAGAAGGATCGGAGATGTACACTGACCACATCTTGATGTGGGTCAGGTACATCGACGACCTGTTCATAATTTGGAATGGCCCTGAGACATTAGCTAAACAGTTCATCAACCATCTTGGAACAAATGATCTCAACCTTCGCTTTACTTATACTATCAGTAATACATATTGTGAATTTCTAGATGTGGCAGTTGAGGTGAAGGAAGGTAATGTGACAACACGTCTGTTCCGCAAGGCGACAGCAGGCAATGCGGTGCTGCATTCGGCGAGCCACCACCCCATCCCTCTGAAGAGAAGTATTCCCTACGGAGAGTTGTTAAGAGCTCGCCGCAATTGCAGCACTGACACTGATTATGAGAATGAACAAAAGGCAATGCTGAAACGTTTCACTGAAAGGGGATATGATGAGGAAACACTAAAAATTGCCCAAAATAAAGTTCAAGATCTCAGTCAGGAAGAAGTCCTGTTTAGAACATCTACTAGTGACAAAAAAAGAAAAGAGATCAATAACAAAAATCAACCAAGTGCACCCCGTATGATTACAAACTTTAGTAGGGGAGCATGTGCACTGGAGAAAGTGATGAGGGCCAATTGGAAGCTGTTGGTCCCTGACCCCATTATTGGGGAACTTGTGGGTGCTAAACCACAGGTAACTTATCGTAGGGCACGATCCCTGAGGGATAGACTTGTACACAGTTACCTAGATGAACCATCAAAAAATAAGTGGCCCCCTATCCCTAAAGGTTTTTCAGTTTGCGGTAACTGTAAATGTGATCGCAATGGAAAATCACGCAGGGATTACAAGATAGGGACAGGCCAGATGAGAACAATTAAACACCAAATAAACTGCAACACAGACTTCGTGGTCTACGTGCTTGAATGCCCACGTGGCCTCAAGTACGTAGGCAGCACGAAGCATCCTCTTAAGGTAAGGATCTTACAGCACTTACGTGCCATTAACAACAAGGACCACAATTACCCAATGGCTCGCCATTATGAAGAAAGCCATAATAGCAATAATGGGAGCCTGAGGTTCTATGGCATAGATAAGATACCTAGGAGCATCAGAGGTGGAGATCGAGAGGTACAACTTAGGATTAAAGAGTCCAAAAACATCATTGATATGGGAAGCAAGACCCCAAATGGACTGAATTATGGAGAAGAATTGTCATCCCATATAGGCTCTTGAACACTAAGATGGCACAGGGCTGAGGCCAACCCGCAGTATGAGTAATATGTGTACACAATAACCACTAGCACATTTTTAATAGTGTAACTCTCTAGCAATGGACCATCTTTATCAAAATGAGAATGGGTATAATAATCTCTAGGGTAAAGCAATGTTCTTGCTAGTAATCCTGTAACTCAGATGGCCATTAGTAGAGTAACACAATTTTCACGGAGGAGAAAAATATGTTGGTTATTGATTATATTGGATAACGAAATGTTATGTTTTGAATTTTTATGATTATGATTTTCACTGTAACTCACTATGTATAGACTCACGTTTTACTTATCCACAATTTATGAGCACTCAAACATTAGACCTGCCACCACATTAACACTATCCCAGCCTTTGCATGGATGACTTTAGGGAAATTTATGATGATGAAGGGAGCTCTCTTATCATCAAGCATATCCTTTTAAAATGTAATCTCAAATTGATTAAATGCTGAGACGGGTTGGTTACACTTAACTGATAGGAGTATCGAACCGCCGTACCTCGTATAACCAATCCACAAATCAGATGGGCGTGTTAAATCCGTAACCGGAGCAACAGCCCACGCTTAACTGTATGAACCAAGGGAGCTCCTGAGATACAGGAAGTGGAATGTTTTGGTTGTTCGAGTTGTACTGATCAACACAGGATCTCCATTATGGTGTGGCGAACCGTTTACAGCAGAGTCGTAATATTGACATATATTAAAGACCTCCGGACGGGTTTAAAACCAATTGGTAATCCGTAGCCATGGGAGTTTATACTACATTTCCCAACCCCCTTAGCGATTGTGTAGTTCACGATCGCGGAGCTGAGGATAGTGCCGGTCCGTAACAGTAAAATCACTCTCCGCGTCCCATTTACAAATTTAACATTAACATTGACACTTGTCTAAATATGATGCAATTACAAATGTTGATATGCACATAGATTGTTTTATAATTGAAGTATTTCTTTTATGTTTTTGAATTAAGACATGGATGATGGACTTATAAAAGTGTAAAATGTAAAATGGTGGCTACTTGAAAAAGGCTACTGCCGAAACGCGTCGTCCTTGTTCCACGAGTGCACAATAAAGGATTTGTGCAATGTTCTCTTGGTGTGTCGTCTCTGTATCCTTTTACCTAACGGGACTCGGAAGTTGTGGATATTAAGAGTAGCGGCTGCTACTACCGACGACATCAGCGGTGATTGGTTGTTGATCGCTCGAGCAGCAGTTTCGAGCGAATATATGTATATATATATATATATATATATATATATATATATATATATATATATATATATATATATATTTGACACATGAACAAGGGCTTTTTAGCTTGAAACACGTTGTGTTGGGCCGTGAAAATAAAGTAGACCTTGCCTGAAATGCTATGGGGTCTGTGCCTCCTTCTTCGCCGTACCGCCGCTGTGTGGGAGTCGGAAGTGGCGGGAACAGTCAAGTTTGGATATATTTATATATATAAATATATATATATATATATATATATATTTAAAAAAATAAAGATTTACATATGTATTACAATGTTTAATAAATATTTTAAATTAAAACAAATAATATTCAAATACTTAAAATACCAAAGTATTTTCTCATAATCATAACAACCAACAACTAACAAATTGAATGGTATTTACAATTTAAAAGCGTAACACAATTAACACATAACATAATAAATAACACCATTTTTAATGAATAAAAAACAATTTTTACATTTAATATTACCTAAATCATTTCCTACCCTATACCACTACAACTAAACAACGCACACCTAAAATATATCTTAAAAAATATGATTGCATATTTAACATAATTATTTATTAATTAAACAATTAATAGTAGTTAACTAATAATAAAATAATTTGTAATCACCTACCCACTGTTTATCCCTACAAACGCAACAACTTGCACCTAATATAAAAATTTTAAAAATCTTCATTAGATAATTAACATAATAAATTATCCATTAATTAACTAATATTACATTTTATTTCATTAACTTCCCCGCCTTTACCCCTTAAAACCCAACAACCCACACCTGATATAGAACTTACAAAAACATCTTAATTATACAATTTGCATAATTATCAATTAAATATTCATTACTAATTAACAATAATGATATAATTAATTCCTTCACATTCTTTACCCCCAAAAAAACCACAACCGTCCCCAAAAATGTAAATAAATAATTAAATTCAACACAATTTACATAATAAACGATCAATTAAATAATTAAAAAACAACTCTAATTCAAATGTTAACTAATTATATTTATAAATAAATTACTTCCCACCCTAAACCCCTAATCCCCACCACCCGCACATAAGACTTAACTAAATTTAAAAAAATACACACGTAACATAAATATCAACTAAATCATTAATATTAATAAACAATTTATTATCAATTATTACATAATTATAATTAATTTACTTCCCGCCCTGTACCACTATAAGCCTACAACTCGTTACAGCACTAAAAATGACAATACATTATTACATTAAATGTAGTAGCGTCTAACCATTGACAGACTATATTAAAAAACATTAACAATAATTATACAAACAATTTATATCATATACAATTAAAATATATACTAAAATACATTAAAATAATTCAAAAACAATATTATTAACAAAGATATTTTTGTAAACTGTATTATTAACAACATAGATATTTTTAACATCGATATTACCTTAAAATCGATTTTCCTGTCAACGATATTTTGCACACAATATTTATGCATCACGATATTTACAACTTCATATTTCAGCATCTCGATTTTTCTTTTTTTTTTTTTGTCCAAATACCCTGCCGCAGTCAGGGAGGATTTAAAGATCTGGTGCACCTTCTTAGAACAGTTCAACAGCTATTTAGTCTGTCCTCCGCCTCACATATCCAATCAAACGCTGGGCCTGTTCACAGACTCAGCTGGCAGTGTAGGTTTTGGGGAACGCGTAGACACTCAACTGGTATGGGGGATTGTCCGCCATCTTGGCCAAATACTGGTTTAATAAAAACACACACAAGGGGTGCTAAGGTCTATAGTGGCTGAGAAATGTCAAATGTGTACTCAATGGATAGAAGTATAGACTGTGAATGTGGGAGAGCAGAGCAAAAGTGAACCCATCAGCCCACCCATTGGCGGAACTTCATCATCTGGGATTTTGAAAAACCAGCCTGGTATCCACTAGGTGTCTCACCTAGAGGGAATTGTGAGTACAACTACTAGTGTATAGTACACCAGTGATGGAAATCTAGGTAGCAGTGTGTGAAGGGCTGTGGGAAGTGAGAAAAGCTGCAGTGTTCAAAGCATATGTGCTAGTTAGAAAGTGGTGAGATAAAATTGACTAGCATGGTGCCTAATAAACCTTTATTCAGACGGTCACCATGGTGACAAGATTAAAAGCAGAGTGTGAATGGATGAAAACAAATATTACCATCCTTGGATGAATCAATTGGTCGACATGTTTCAGCCTAGAAAGGCTTTCTTCAGGACCTATTACAACACTACTGCAACTGTGATAGTGAAAAAGTGTATACGTACCATGCCAAAATCAATAACCTACCATCCCTGTGTGTGTATATTGGTAGGAGATGAAGTCATGGTGTATAGAAACAATCCGCTCCTGTAACACAAAGACAGTATGCACAAACAGATACCCATATTGTAAGTACTGAAAACATCATGTGAATGATAAGACATAACGAGACCACAGAGACATTGCTCTATTATTGTTAATTGATTAATTAATAAATCACTCACCCAAAATTTTGCTTGGGGGTGGCCTCACCTCGCCTGGCACTCACTCAGGTCAATGAGACCCCGCTCTAATGAGAAATGGAAAAGGAAAAAACACCACCATAATAACTAATTATGCTGGAAGCCAATTCATTTCTTAGACCACTCGGTGTTTTATAAAGGCAAAAGTAGCAGAACATTAGTATTCGCTGACCAAATATCCAATGTTGAGATGTTTATATGAAGAAAATCTTTTAAAATTCAAAAGGACAGCTTCCCTATGAACTAATTATGCAAACTAGTCCAGTACATAGGCTCACTATTCAGTATTATAATGAGCAGGCAAAGGCGGAAGGAGTGTTAAATCAGCACATGCCTAACAGCAAATAAGTTTAGGAGCTAGATATAATAATTCTCTGGTTGTTTACAAAAGTATATATAGCTACATACGTAAAGTAGAGAAATGACAAACATTCCAAATTGTTTAAAGTCACTCATGAAATTGAAATTACCTCGCTAAGAAAGCAGCGATAGAGCTCTCGCACACTCACCTGTCCTTCGGTACCTCGATTCCCTACTGAGTCGAGTTGAAGGTAACTCGATGGACAGGGAGGTCTGTCTAAGTATCGGTGCAGCGGACCCAATAGTAAACGTTAATTAACTCGGGTCGTCTCCGATAATGAAGAGCCAATACGCACCTCACGGGCGGAACGATGTGTGCAGGGGCTGCAATACAAGTCAGATAGCGTGATAGGGTGATAGCGTATTAAGACAGTGCTGATTGGTCATTGCACTTGCCATTGGTATAAAGGGTCACATCTTTAAATAAGCGGTCACATCTTTAAATAAGCCGGCACCGTCGTCATGACATATAACAATGTTGTTGTTGGTTTATAGCAGATGGAATATACAAACATCATCATGTGACCTCTAACATCTCGTCTTCTAAAAAAAGAGCGAAATATGCGGAGGCTTCGGTATGAGCCAGACTCCGTAATAGAAAGAGACTAAGTATGAATAAAGATGATAGGTTAGAGCACTGGCCAATAGTATCGAGCAATGTGTCTCTTCCTCCAATGGAAAAGCACCAGCATCGTCCCGTGTTTCCGGGAGTTACTTCTATGTATAGTACTCTATTCGAGTTCGAATTATAGAAATGATCTTGGCTTTTATAAAACAAAGGATTGTATTATACATCTAGATGTACGGGGAGCACTGCACGGTATTAGTCTGAAAACACCCGAAACCAAATCCTTGGCTAATCCTGTTGAGTGAAAAACGACCAGTGATTGGTTGAGAACGTGTGTCTGTCTGCCTTATTGGTCACAGCGCCAGCTAATAAAAACGCAAGTTTGGCCATAATCGCCAATAGAAAACTCAAATCGTGGGAAAAGGCAAAACACCACTCTTGAGTCCGTAGCCCAATTATCTGATAACAGACTGTGTATAGAGTCTCGTTGTTAAACGAGACCGGGTATTTCACATCGAAAAACTATGAACACATATGTCATGTTCATAAAAAGGGGCAGTGGGGTTGGGGTGGGTGGTGTTTGGGGGGGGTTGTTATATGTGTGCAGTGGGGTTTTTTGTAAAAACCACATCAAAAAAGGCATAGAATGTACTGGCAGGTAAGAGTAAACTGCTTGGAAGTACTAGGACTCTCTTTATGTTAAATGTATGTACGCTCTCACTCAGGGAAAGTTCTCAGTACAATTGGAATGATGCAAATAATGTGGAGAATGTCAAATCATGTGAGACTTGGAGCCTAATAGACAACCAAAGAAATTGTAACTGTTGTCTATGGGGGAAGATACAGACAGTCTCCGAGACTCTTTAGATTTGAATCAAAACGATGCTGGTGCTTTTCCATTGGAGGAACAGACACATTGCTCAATACTAATGGCCAGTGCTCTAACCTATCATCTTTAGTCATACTTAGTCTCTTTCTATTACGCAGTCTGGCTCATACCGAAGCCTCCGCATATTTCGCTCTTTTTTTAGAAGACGAGATGTTAGAGGTCACATGATGATGTTTGTATATTCCAACTGCTATAAACCAACAACAACATTGTTATATGTCATGACGACGGTGCCGGCTTATTTAAAGAAGTGACCGCTTATTTAAAGATGTGACCCTTTATACCAATGGCAAGTGCAATGACCAATCAGCACTGTCTTAATACGCTATCACCCTATCACGCTATCTGACTTGTATTGCAGCCCCTGCACACATCGTTCCGCCCGTGAGGTGCGTATTGGCTCTTCATTATCGGAGACGACCCAAGTTAATTATCGTTTACTATTGGGTCCACCGTACTGATACTTAGACAGACGTCCCTGTCTGTCGAGTTACCTTTCCCTCGACTCAGTAGGGAATCGAGGTACCGACGGACAGGTGAGTGTGCGAGAGCTCTATCGCTGCTTTCTTAGCGAGGTAATTTCAATTTCATGAGTGACTTTAAACAATTTGGAACGTTTGTCATTTCTCTACTTTACGTATGTAGCTATATATACTTTTTTAAACAACCAGAGAATTATTATATATAGCTCCTAAACTTATTTGCTGTTAGGCATGTGCGGATTTAACACTCCTTCCTCCTTTGCCTACTCATTATAATACTGAATAGTGAGCCTATGAGCTGGACTAGTTTGCATAATTAGTTCATAGGGAAGCTGTCTTTTTGAATTTTAAAGATTTTCTTCATATAAACATCTCAACATTGGATATTTGGTCAGCGAATACTAATGTTCTGCTACTTTTGCCTTTATAAAACACAGAGTGGTCTAAGAAATGAATTGGCTTCCAGCATAATTAGTTATTATGGTGGTGTTTTTTCCTTTTCCATTTCTCATTAGAGTGGGGTCTCATTGACCTGAGTGAGTGCCAGGCGAGGTGAGGCCACCCCCAAGCAAAATTTTGGGTGAGTGATTTATTAATTAATCAATTAACAATAATAGAGCAATGTCTCTGTGGTCTCGTTATGTCTTATCATTCACATGATGTTTTCAGTACTTACAATATGGGTATCTGTTTGTGCATACTGTCTTTGTGTTACAGGAGCGGATTGTTTCTATACACCATGACTTCATCTCCTACCAATATACACACACAGGGATGGTAGGTTATTGATTTTGGCATGGTACGTATACACTTTTTCACTATCACAGTTGCAGTAGTGTTGTAATAGGTCCTGAAGAAAGCCTTGCTAGGCTGAAACATGTCGACCAATTGATTCATCCAAGGATGGTAATATTTGTTTTCATCCATTCACACTCTGCTTTTAATCTTGTCACCATGGTGACCATCTGAATAAAGGTTTATTAGGCACCATGCTAGTCAATTTAATCTCACCACTTTCTAACTAGCACATATGCTTTGAACACTGCAACTTTTCTCACTTCCCACAGCCCTTCACACACTGCTACCTAGATTTCCATCACTGGTGTATTATACACTAGTAGTTGTACTCACAATTTCCTCAAGGTGAGACACCTAGTGGATACCAGGCTGGTTTTTCAAAATCCCAGATGATGAAGTTCCGCCAATGGGTGGGCTGATGGGTTCACTTTTGCTCTGCTCTCCCACATTCACAGTCTATACTTCTATCCATTGAGTACACATTTGACATTTCTCGGCCACTATAGACCTTAGCACCCATTGTGTGTGTTTTCATTAGTTCAATAGGGGTAGGGTGTTTTCAGGTCTGAGAGAGCGCAAAACTGAGAAAACGTATAAGTGCACCATATGTACAACCCAGTTGCACGAATTTAGTTAAAGTATTTAGAAGTGTTGAAAATATATAACCGCATATGCACCTGAATGTTTAGTTAATATAGAGAAACATATATAGAGTGTGAGACTAATGTAGAGATGTGTGGAATTGTTTAAAATGGTTAGAAGTGTAATCAGAATCCATGTTATGTAGCTGCTACTGAAGAAATATAATGCTGCAAAACGTAGAAATGTGCAGGCCTCATTGCAATGTGTGAAGATCGACAACGTGCACTTACATCTTTCACATGACATGGATTTGCTATTATTCAGTAATTTCTGCTCACATGTTAAGAATCCTGTTTTATAGAAGTGTTTTATATATTCATGGTTTATAGAAGTGTTTTATATAATCAGAGTGTATTAACAAGAATTGTTTTAGTTTTAGAAATAAAGGTTCATGGAGTGCAGGCCGCTTGCAAGATAATTTAGTAGGCCTGGAAAGATAAAGTGGCTTCTTTGATCTGCACGTGTTAGTTAGAATCGAGTCTCGTTAGAGCATAAATTGTCATTCCTGTGTAAAGTTTATGGCCGGAGCCAGATAACTGGAGAGTGGAATTTGGGGCCCTATTCATGGGTGTCTGTTTGCAGGTGCGAGGGGGTTCAGTTTCAGTTTAAGTTTATTTGTTTGATTAATTAAAATCTTACAAAAATGTGACCTTAGAGAAAATATCAGCATCAATACACATTTAAAACATCGTGCAAATAGTAAATGTCATTAAAAAGAGAGGAAGAAAAAAAAAAAAGAGAAAAATATAACTAGATAAAATTTTCGTTAAGACTTTTGGCAATCACATTTAAAATTTTTACAAAAGCAACATTCATTGGTAGGTCATTCGAGTTTAAGCACGCCATTATTGCTTGTCTACAGGTTCTTACTTCTCGTGCATTAAACAACCTCCTGAGGATTAACCTTCTTTCTGAGTCTATGGCAGGGCACAGACATACCAAGTGCACAATGTCTTCTTTTCCCCCCTTGCACAGTCTACATAACGTATGCCCCTCATTTGACTTCCAGGGTGGAAGATGACACAAACCTGGCCATAGACCAAAGCGTGCTCCTATAAATGTTCGCTTACTTTGGACTGACCATGCAGTATGAAGGTATGGTTGGACTTGTTTTTTTTTGTAGCCGTTTATGATTGGCCATGAGTGCTTACGTTTTACTAATAGAGCTTTGTCTTTTAGCAGCGATAGGTGAGTAACCAGCTTATTGATTGTTTTTTTAAAGCTTTCCTGCGTTATTGTGTTTTCCCAGATTGCTGATATTCCAAATTCTTCTTTTGCGTTGTTTAGGTATTTCCACGCTTGCAGTTTCTGGTTATCTTTCACCTCTCTCCACAAAGCTATAGACAATTGATTATCCTGATCATTCTTTACTCTATTCCAAACCTTTATTATTTGGCCTTGCCGGACATATAGCTGATTGTTCATACCGAATTCCATCCTTATTTGCGCTTGTGAGGCATTACATGGTAGGGTGAATAATATTTTATAGGTTTTTGCCACAGCATTGTTGATAAGTACGGCATCCTTCCCGTTTAGCACTTCAGCACCATATGTTAGGGATGGTAGTAGCTTGGCAGCTATGATTTTTAACAGTGGCCCGTATGACAGTGCAGATAGATTCTTTTGAAGGGTTCTAAATGCCGCAATCAAGCTGTTCGCCTTCCTTACAATATCTTCCCTTTGTGGTACAAAACTTCCGGTCCCATTAAAAAGGACACCGAGATATTGATAACTCTCCACTTGCTCTAGTAGAGTTTGTCCCAGCAACCATTTCATCTTTTGTCTTTTTCTTCCTGTCACAACCATTATTTTTGTTTTAGTCTCGTTTATTGTCATTTGGTTATCCTTTGCATATTTAACTGTACGATCGATCAGTCTTTGCAGTCCCACTTTTGTGTGGCTCAGCAACACCACGTCGTCTGCGTATAGCAAGTTAGACATTTGTTTTCCAGCTACCCTAGGTGGATGTGAGTTTACCTCATTTAATGAGTTAGTAAGATCGGCCACAAATAAGTTGAAGAGTAAAGGTGCAAGCACGCATCCCTGCTTAAGGCCACGAGTCACCAGTATTTTGTTGGTCAGAGCTCGGCCATCACCTATCCTCACCTTGACCCAGTTTTCAGAATATAATAGCTT